>NC_138775.1:85290592-85484395 GCF_965119305.1 Pelophylax lessonae | reverse complement strand
CACATCCAGAAAGTGGACACTCTCTCGGCTCCAATTAAAGTCCAATTTTATGTTGTTCCGATTATCATTCAATTTGTCACAGAATGACTGTAGTGAGGACTCAGAACCAGCCCACAGGAAGAACAGATCGTCGATATATCTGCGATATAAGATCAGCTCTTCATGCTGGGCTGCATAAATGAACCTATCTTCCCACTCACCCATAAAGATGTTGGCCAAACTCGGAGCGAATTTGGCCCCCATGGCAACCCCTCTCTGCTGCTGGTAAAACACTTGGTCAAACCAAAAGTAATTTCGAGATAGACAAAAATCTAGCACATCCCTCAAAAACCGCTTTTGGATATCTGGGATGTCGTCCCGTTTGCTAAATGCCCAATTAAATGCTAATAAGGCATCGTCATGTTGTATGATTGTATATAGAGAGGAGACATCTCCAGTAACCAAGAAAACATCTTGGTTAGTTGGTAGCTGCACCTCTCTTAGTGCTAACAAAAACGCTTTGGTATCCCGCAGGTAAGATTTAAGTTGGATTACACTTGTTTGTAGAAAGGAGTCAAGGTATTCTCCAAGCCTAGCTGTAACTGACTGGATTCCATTCACTATCGGTCTCGCTGGGGGATTAATCTGGTCCTTATGGACTTTGGGCAGCGTGTAAATGGTTGGAATGCGGCTAAAGCTGGGTACTAGGTATTGTTTCTCTTTCTTAGTTATGATATGATTTTCATATCCACTACTCACCAATGTCCCCAGCTCTCGTCTGTATTGTACGGTGGGATCAGTTGGTAAGATCCTATATGTATCCTTGTCAGATAACATTGTGGAAAGTTGGGTAAGGTAGAACTCTTTCTTAAGTAATACCACCCCGCCTCCCTTATCTGCCGGCCGTACAATAACATCCTTTCTTTTTTCAAGAGCCTCCAGCCCCTCTTGTATGTGCCTTGGATTTACACCCTTCTTATTGGGTATTTGCCTCAGATCTTTAATTACGAGGTTTTTAAATACCTCTATATGTTGATTGGATGACTGTTGGGGGTTAAAAAGCGATTTGTTCTTAAGGCCGCTATCAGTACCCACTGTATAGTTGGCCAAACCAGCTTTGGGGGCTCCTATCACTCTTGCGGGATTCAAATAGTATTTTTTAAGGTTAATCTTCCTTACAAACTTGTGCAAATCTATGTACACGTTAAACTTATTAACGGGCCTTTGCTTAGCACACTTCAGACCAGCATGTAAAATGTTAATTTCTTTATCAGTCAGAGATACTTCAGCCAAGTTGTAAATTCCATCTAATCGCTGTCCAATCTTCTTTTTTTGTTCCCTGCGTCCTGCTCTACATCCTCTCGCGGACGGTCTCTTATGGGTGACTGGAGATCCGATTGTGGCCTCCAATGGGGGTTGTAAATTCCCTGTGTTTGTGGAGGGCCCCAATAATGGGGTTTCCCCCGCCAGGGTTTGCCGCCCCTTCTCATTTAGCAAACGGGACGACATCCCAGATATCCAAAAGCGGTTTTTGAGGGATGTGCTAGATTTTTGTCTATCTCGAAATTACTTTTGGTTTGACCAAGTGTTTTACCAGCAGCAGAGAGGGGTTGCCATGGGGGCCAAATTCGCTCCGAGTTTGGCCAACATCTTTATGGGTGAGTGGGAAGATAGGTTCATTTATGCAGCCCAGCATGAAGAGCTGATCTTATATCGCAGATATATCGACGATCTGTTCTTCCTGTGGGCTGGTTCTGAGTCCTCACTACAGTCATTCTGTGACAAATTGAATGATAATCGGAACAACATAAAATTGGACTTTAATTGGAGCCGAGAGAGTGTCCACTTTCTGGATGTGGAGATATCCATCTTGGAAGGTGGGCTGAGGACTCAAGTTTTCTTCAAGCCCACCGACCGAAATGGGTATCTCCCTGTCCACAGTGGACATCACCATCAATGGTTATCTAATATCCCCAGGGGACAGTTCCTTCGGGTTAGAAGGAATTGTACTCTAGATGAGGATTATAGGACACAGTCATTAGTTCTTAAGCAGAGGTTTGTGGAAAAAGGTTATCAAGAGAGCAAACTAGATAACACCATTAGGGAAATAGGTACTCTATCCCAAGATGAATGTCTAACAGACTCGGTGAAGGTTAGAACGCAAACACATGAATGGAGTTTCATCTCACAGTATAGTGCCCAATACCGAGAAGTAGAAGAGATTGTCAACAGGCATTGGCCGGTTCTGTGTATGGACAAAATTTTGAGAGAATTTCTACCTGAGCGCCCAACCTTCATATATAAAAGGGGACCGACTTTCGGTGACGAGGTAGTCAAAAAAGTGCTGGACCCCCCGGTAAGACCGAAGATGTTTTGGGACAATTCTACAGGCTTCTTTGCATGCAGGAGATGTAAGTCCTGTAAACAGGTCAATACCCATCTAAGAAACTTCACAAGTTTCTCTTCACCATCAAATGGACTTACTTTTACAATCAAAGAGTTAATCACCTGCAACAGTACACACGTTGTGTACTGCATTCAATGCCCATGTAACCTATTATACATTGGAAGGACAAAACGTGCATTGTCGGTCAGGATATCGGAGCACATTACTAATATAAAAAATGGCTTCAAAGATCATAATCTATCCCTACACTTTCGAAATGTGCATAACAAGGATCCCACTATGTTAAAGTTTTGGGGTGTCGAGAAGGTGGATCCAGTATGGAGGGGATCCAACATGGTCCGCGAAATATCGAAACGCGAGACCAATTGGATCTACCAGACTGATAGTCTGCACCCAAATGGACTTAATGTCGACCTAGACATTAACTGCTTTATAAGCAACTACTGATGTCCTGGGAGAATATATTTATTCACTTGGAACAGTAAAAAAACACATGACAGTAGTTGATATGAGGTCTCGCTTTGCACATTTATTTAAAGTAATACTTGACTAGTGCTTTATGATTAACCTTCTTTTGTTGGGAGTGTATGAGATCACCATAAAATTAGGTACCTTTGGTGTTTATTATGTTATATCCGTATGTAACTTTTAATTATAATTTTTTAATTTTAAATTTTAATCTTGATGTATTACTCTATATTTTAGACAAACGAGACAATTCAATTCCAACTGTTTTTTATTAGAGATGTAAAGTTTTCCTTATCTATCACATATTTGCAATCAACTTTCTTTTTTTATATGATTATTTATGAGTTTTATATGTGTGATTTTAATAATGACATATATTTTGTGTGAGGTGAATGGCATTCAGTGAAATTTATTTTTTGCATTCATGTCTCTAAATAATTAACACCTCAGGCCAAAGATCCTGGATTTCCTGTGATTTGGTATAAGGATGCGGCTGGATGACAACCCCCCAAGAGCGGGGATGTGTTGAATTTCGTATCTGTGAGACGCGAGATTTGACATTCAGCATAGGGAGGTATCTTCCTATAGCATCGTCATCAAAGCCGACCGGATGTTTACATCAATGATGCATTTCCGGCGTGCCGTAAGTCCCGCGGTGTGACGCGGGGCGGAGCGGGTCTATACGCCGGAAGTGATCATTACCGGAAGTACGTAATGGGCATTCACTTCCGGGTGACGCTGGTTTTGGCGCGAGCGCGCCTTTGCCGGCACATCTATAAATAGCTTACGACCGCGCCGCGCACACGGGCTCTCTGTGGAAGTCGGAGGACGAAACGCGTCAGAGCCGTCGTGCGCGGTCGCATAAGGACATCTACATATACGCCGGTGCCCTCTCCAGATTGCACAAGGTTTGGTACAGAGGGATCCAGCGGAATTTACATTATATTTTACTCAATGCCTTCACTATTCATTATTTCCTGTAAGTAGACATCCTGAGGGGAGTGGGGCTATTTTTGGTTGTTTTTAGTGTTCAATAAACGTTATTGGCGGAATTACACTATTGTCGCCCCACTCTTGTTCACTTACATGTTTTGTTGGCAACGGAGGAGAGTGTACAGCCAAATAGAGGAAAAGTGATCCAGTGTCCAATGTTGGAATCTAGTGGTGGAATTCCTTGAAGGATCTTAATTCACCATTCTCTGGTGAGTTTTAAGAATAGGGGGGGGAGCACAAAGTGGTGGTGGAAATCAGGTGCTACGGCCAGGACCCCTCACACCCTCCCTGTGATAAAAGGATTGCGTTTAACCAACTCACCACATGACCTGGAAATACCCATTTAAGGACTTTGGATTTTACTCCTTAGTTTGTTTATTTAGCGCTGCTAGTGTTTGAGTATATTATCTTGCTTCTTAATATTATCGGACACCTTTTTGTAGTTGATCTTATTCTTTATAGCAGCTGCTTTGACGTCAAGTCGTTATTATTGATTTTATTCTTGTGCCTTCTTATTGATTTTAGCGCAGGGTGAGTGTATTTGTAGGATTTTAATTTTTCATATATTTATCACTCCTTACTGTCCATATTTTAATTTCTAACCCCGCTGCTATGGATGCAATATCATTCTTACAAGATAGGCAACTTGAAATTGATGATATATTTACTGAAGTGTTAGAAACTGATGCCTCACAGGACCTCATGTCCAACTTGAATATCTTGGGTTATACCCTGGAGAAACAAGTGAGGACATGGTGGGACATCTGTACCTTTGAAAAGTACATAAAAGAAAAAATCATCATGAGGAGCCTCAGGTGGGAGGTGACTCCGCAAGATGCCCTCGATGATGCTAATTCTTCTAAAGAATGGCTGGATTTTTTTAATAATGTAGGTGTTAAATTACAGGAATTAATTTTGAAAAGAAAGAAATTAAAAATGAAGACTCTAGAAAAGAAAATTGCGGATTTGAAAAATGTTTTAGATAAGGATAAGGATTCACCAGTTGTTTTAAAATTTAATGCGGATATAAAGAAAAAATTACAGAAAATTGATAAAGATACACACAAAAAGAAGGTAAAAAAATACTATAGGGATTCAGGGGACTTTAAAAACAACTCTATATATCTCTGGCAAAATCCAGGAACAGTCTCTAATCAGAGGCCACCCACTAATGAAAGCATGCCAAGGGGACAATCTAATGTCCAAGCAACCACTTCAGGACCTAGTACCCCTAGAGTGGTGTCAAAACCTGCCCCTGGCTCGCAAGATGTACGCCCAAAAAATTCTAATAAAACTACTAATAGAGGAGCGGCAGTCGGGAATTGGAATCAACGATTAGACCCTGGTGAAGGACCGGGACATCAGTCTAATAGGAGATGGGATTCCCCCTATAGGGTCCCCACTCAAAATAGATATGATCCCTTAACCCAATACAGTGAGTATAATCCTCCCCCCCCAAACCCTCCCCACCCTTTTCCATGGAGAGGTGGAAGAGGCAGGGGTGGGAGAAGGGGCGGCAAACCCTGGCGGGGGAAACCCCATTATTGGGGCCCTCCACAAACACAGGGAATTTACAACCCCCATTGGAGGCCACAATCGGATCTCCAGTCACCCATAAGAGACCGTCCGCGAGAGGATGTAGAGCAGGACGCAGGGAACAAAAAAAGAAGATTGGACAGCGATTAGATGGAATTTACAACTTGGCTGAAGTATCTCTGACTGATAAAGAAATTAACATTTTACATGCTGGTCTGAAGTGTGCTAAGCAAAGGCCCGTTAATAAGTTTAACGTGTACATAGATTTGCACAAGTTTGTAAGGAAGATTAACCTTAAAAAATACTATTTGAATCCCGCAAGAGTGATAGGAGCCCCCAAAGCTGGTTTGGCCAACTATACAGTGGGTACTGATAGCGGCCTTAAGAACAAATCGCTTTTTAACCCCCAACAGTCATCCAATCAACATATAGAGGTATTTAAAAACCTCGTAATTAAAGATCTGAGGCAAGTACCCAATAAGAAGGGTGTAAATCCAAGGCACATACAAGAGGGGCTGGAGGCTCTTGAAAAAAGAAAGGATGTTATTGTACGGCCGGCAGATAAGGGAGGCGGGGTGGTATTACTTAAGAAAGAGTTCTACCTTACCCAACTTTCCACAATGTTATCTGACAAGGATACATATAGGATCTTACCAACTGATCCCACCGTACAATACAGACGAGAGCTGGGGACATTGGTGAGTAGTGGATATGAAAATCATATCATAACTAAGAAAGAGAAACAATACCTAGTACCCAGCTTTAGCCGCATTCCAACCATTTACACGCTGCCCAAAGTCCATAAGGACCAGATTAATCCCCCAGCGAGACCGATAGTGAATGGAATCCAGTCAGTTACAGCTAGGCTTGGAGAATACCTTGACTCCTTCCTACAAACAAGTGTAATCCAACTTAAATCTTACCTGCGGGATACCAAAGCGTTTTTGTTAGCACTAAGAGAGGTGCAGCTACCAACTAACCAAGATGTTTTCTTGGTTACTGGAGATGTCTCCTCTCTATATACAATCATACAACATGACGATGCCTTATTAGCATTTAATTGGGCATTTAGCAAACGGGACGACATCCCAGATATCCAAAAGCGGTTTTTGAGGGATGTGCTAGATTTTTGTCTATCTCGAAATTACTTTTGGTTTGACCAAGTGTTTTACCAGCAGCAGAGAGGGGTTGCCATGGGGGCCAAATTCGCTCCGAGTTTGGCCAACATCTTTATGGGTGAGTGGGAAGATAGGTTCATTTATGCAGCCCAGCATGAAGAGCTGATCTTATATCGCAGATATATCGACGATCTGTTCTTCCTGTGGGCTGGTTCTGAGTCCTCACTACAGTCATTCTGTGACAAATTGAATGATAATCGGAACAACATAAAATTGGACTTTAATTGGAGCCGAGAGAGTGTCCACTTTCTGGATGTGGAGATATCCATCTTGGAAGGTGGGCTGAGGACTCAAGTTTTCTTCAAGCCCACCGACCGAAATGGGTATCTCCCTGTCCACAGTGGACATCACCATCAATGGTTATCTAATATCCCCAGGGGACAGTTCCTTCGGGTTAGAAGGAATTGTACTCTAGATGAGGATTATAGGACACAGTCATTAGTTCTTAAGCAGAGGTTTGTGGAAAAAGGTTATCAAGAGAGCAAACTAGATAACACCATTAGGGAAATAGGTACTCTATCCCAAGATGAATGTCTAACAGACTCGGTGAAGGTTAGAACGCAAACACATGAATGGAGTTTCATCTCACAGTATAGTGCCCAATACCGAGAAGTAGAAGAGATTGTCAACAGGCATTGGCCGGTTCTGTGTATGGACAAAATTTTGAGAGAATTTCTACCTGAGCGCCCAACCTTCATATATAAAAGGGGACCGACTTTCGGTGACGAGGTAGTCAAAAAAGTGCTGGACCCCCCGGTAAGACCGAAGATGTTTTGGGACAATTCTACAGGCTTCTTTGCATGCAGGAGATGTAAGTCCTGTAAACAGGTCAATACCCATCTAAGAAACTTCACAAGTTTCTCTTCACCATCAAATGGACTTACTTTTACAATCAAAGAGTTAATCACCTGCAACAGTACACACGTTGTGTACTGCATTCAATGCCCATGTAACCTATTATACATTGGAAGGACAAAACGTGCATTGTCGGTCAGGATATCGGAGCACATTACTAATATAAAAAATGGCTTCAAAGATCATAATCTATCCCTACACTTTCGAAATGTGCATAACAAGGATCCCACTATGTTAAAGTTTTGGGGTGTCGAGAAGGTGGATCCAGTATGGAGGGGATCCAACATGGTCCGCGAAATATCGAAACGCGAGACCAATTGGATCTACCAGACTGATAGTCTGCACCCAAATGGACTTAATGTCGACCTAGACATTAACTGCTTTATAAGCAACTACTGATGTCCTGGGAGAATATATTTATTCACTTGGAACAGTAAAAAAACACATGACAGTAGTTGATATGAGGTCTCGCTTTGCACATTTATTTAAAGTAATACTTGACTAGTGCTTTATGATTAACCTTCTTTTGTTGGGAGTGTATGAGATCACCATAAAATTAGGTACCTTTGGTGTTTATTATGTTATATCCGTATGTAACTTTTAATTATAATTTTTTAATTTTAAATTTTAATCTTGATGTATTACTCTATATTTTAGACAAACGAGACAATTCAATTCCAACTGTTTTTTATTAGAGATGTAAAGTTTTCCTTATCTATCACATATTTGCAATCAACTTTCTTTTTTTATATGATTATTTATGAGTTTTATATGTGTGATTTTAATAATGACATATATTTTGTGTGAGGTGAATGGCATTCAGTGAAATTTATTTTTTGCATTCATGTCTCTAAATAATTAACACCTCAGGCCAAAGATCCTGGATTTCCTGTGATTTGGTATAAGGATGCGGCTGGATGACAACCCCCCAAGAGCGGGGATGTGTTGAATTTCGTATCTGTGAGACGCGAGATTTGACATTCAGCATAGGGAGGTATCTTCCTATAGCATCGTCATCAAAGCCGACCGGATGTTTACATCAATGATGCATTTCCGGCGTGCCGTAAGTCCCGCGGTGTGACGCGGGGCGGAGCGGGTCTATACGCCGGAAGTGATCATTACCGGAAGTACGTAATGGGCATTCACTTCCGGGTGACGCTGGTTTTGGCGCGAGCGCGCCTTTGCCGGCACATCTATAAATAGCTTACGACCGCGCCGCGCACACGGGCTCTCTGTGGAAGTCGGAGGACGAAACGCGTCAGAGCCGTCGTGCGCGGTCGCATAAGGACATCTACATATACGCCGGTGCCCTCTCCAGATTGCACAAGGTTTGGTACAGAGGGATCCAGCGGAATTTACATTATATTTTACTCAATGCCTTCACTATTCATTATTTCCTGTAAGTAGACATCCTGAGGGGAGTGGGGCTATTTTTGGTTGTTTTTAGTGTTCAATAAACGTTATTGGCGGAATTACACTATTGTCGCCCCACTCTTGTTCACTTACATGTTTTGTTGGCAACGGAGGAGAGTGTACAGCCAAATAGAGGAAAAGTGATCCAGTGTCCAATGTTGGAATCTAGTGGTGGAATTCCTTGAAGGATCTTAATTCACCATTCTCTGGTGAGTTTTAAGAATAGGGGGGGGAGCACAAAGTGGTGGTGGAAATCAGGTGCTACGGCCAGGACCCCTCACACCCTCCCTGTGATAAAAGGATTGCGTTTAACCAACTCACCACATGACCTGGAAATACCCATTTAAGGACTTTGGATTTTACTCCTTAGTTTGTTTATTTAGCGCTGCTAGTGTTTGAGTATATTATCTTGCTTCTTAATATTATCGGACACCTTTTTGTAGTTGATCTTATTCTTTATAGCAGCTGCTTTGACGTCAAGTCGTTATTATTGATTTTATTCTTGTGCCTTCTTATTGATTTTAGCGCAGGGTGAGTGTATTTGTAGGATTTTAATTTTTCATATATTTATCACTCCTTACTGTCCACTCTTCCATAAAGGCCAGATTTGTGCAGTTTACGACTGATTGTTGTCCTATGGACAGAGTCTCCCACCTCAGCTGTAGATCTCTGCAGTTCATCCAGAGTGATCATGGGCCTCTTGGCTGCATCTCTGATCAGTCTTCTCCTCTCCTTGTATGAGCTGAAAGTTTAGAGGGACGGCCAGGTCTTCGTAGATTTGCAGTGGTCTGATACTCCTTCCATTTCAATATTATCACTTGCACAGTGCTCCTTGGGATGTTTAAAGCTTGGGAAATCTTTTTGTATCCAAATCTGCCTTTAAACTTCTCCACAACAATATCTCGGACCTGCCAGGTGTGTTCCTTGTTCTTCATGATGCTCTCTGCGCTTTAAATAGACCTCTGAGACAATCGCAGTGCAGGTGCATTTATACAGAGACTTGATTACACACAGGTGGATTCTATTTATCATAATTAGTCATTTAGGTCAACATTGGATCAGTCAGAGATCCTCACTGAACTTCTGGAGAGAGTTTGCTGCACTGAAAGTAAAGGGGCTGAATAATTTTGCGCGCCCAATTTTTCAGTTCTTTATTTGTTAACAAAGTTTGAAATATCCAATAAATTTCGTTCCACTTCATGATTGTGTCCCACTTGTTGTTGATTCTTCACAAAAAATTAAAATTTTATATCTTTATGTTTGAAGCCTGAAATGTGGCAAAAGGTCTTAAAGTTCAAGGGGGCCGAATACTTTTGCAAGGCACTGTATCAGGCCATTCAGTATGTAATTTGTCGCTTCAGTATAGACCATATCTATCTATCTATCTATCTATCTATCTGATAGATAGATATGGTCTATACTGAAGCGACGAATTACATACTGAATGGCCTGATACAGTGCCTTGCAAAAGTATTCGGCCCCCTTGAACTTTAAGACCTTTTGCCACATTTCAGGCTTCAAACATAAAGATATAAAATTTTAATTTTTTGTGAAGAATCAACAACAAGTGGGACACAATCATGAAGTGGAACGAAATTTATTGGATATTTCAAACTTTGTTAACAAATAAAGAACTGAAAAATTGGGCGCGCAAAATTATTCAGCCCCTTTACTTTCAGTGCAGCAAACTCTCTCCAGAAGTTCAGTGAGGATCTCTGACTGATCCAATGTTGACCTAAATGACTAATTATGATAAATAGAATCCACCTGTGTGTAATCAAGTCTCTGTATAAATGCACCTGCACTGCGATTGTCTCAGAGGTCTATTTAAAGCGCAGAGAGCATCATGAAGAACAAGGAACACACCTGGCAGGTCCGAGATATTGTTGTGGAGAAGTTTAAAGGCAGATTTGGATACAAAAAGATTTCCCAAGCTTTAAACATCCCAAGGAGCACTGTGCAAGTGATAATATTGAAATGGAAGGAGTATCAGACCACTGCAAATCTACGAAGACCTGGCCGTCCCTCTAAACTTTCAGCTCATACAAGGAGAGGAGAAGACTGATCAGAGATGCAGCCAAGAGGCCCATGATCACTCTGGATGAACTGCAGAGATCTACAGCTGAGGTGGGAGACTCTGTCCATAGGACAACAATCAGTCGTAAACTGCACAAATCTGGCCTTTATGGAAGAGTGGCAAGAAGAAAGCCATTTCTTAAAGATATCCAAAAAAAGTGTTGTTTAAAGTTTGCCACAAGCCACCTGGGAGACACACCAAACATGTGGAAGAAGGTGCTCTGGTCAGATGAAACCAAAATCGAACTTTTTGGCAACAATGCAAAACATTATGTTTGGCGTAAAAGCAACACAGCTCATCACCCTGAACACACCATCCCCACTGTCAAACATGGTGGTGGAAGCATCATGGTTTGGGCCTGCTTTTCTTCAGCAGGGACAGGGAAGATGGTTAAAATTGATGGGAAGATGGATGGAGCCAAATACAGGACTATACTGGAAGAAAACCTGATGGAGTCTGCAAAAGACCTGAGACTGGGACGGAGATTTGTCTTCCAACAAGACAATGATCCAAAACATAAAGCAAAATCTACAATGGAATGGTTCACAAATAAACATATCAAGGTGTTTGTCAAAGTCATGACCTGAATCCAATCGAGAATCTGTGGAAAGAACTGAAAACTGCTGTTCACAAATGCTCTCCATCCAACCTCACTGAGCTCGAGCTGTTTTGCCAGGAGGAATGGGCAAAAATTTCAGTCTTTCGATGTGCAAAACTGATAGAGACATACCCCAAGCGACTTACAGCTGTAATCGTAGCAAAAGGTGGCGCTACAAAGTATTAACTTAATAATTTTGCACGCCCAATTTTTCAGTTTTTTATTTGTTAAAAAAGTTTGAAAAATCCAATAAATTTCATTCCACTACATGATTGTGTCCCACTTGTTGATTCTTCACAAAAAATTACAGTTTTATATCTTTATGTTTGAAGCCTGAAATGTGGCAAAAGGTCACAAAGTTCAAGGGGGGCCGAATACTTTTGCATATATCAATGTATGGTCTATACTGAACTGACTGATAGATACTGAACGGCCTAATATATACTCAAGTCATATATATATATATATAGATATATATATATATATCAATGTATGGTCTATACTTAACTGACCAATAGATACTGAATGGCCTAATATATACTCTAGTGCCATATATATATATATATATATATATATATATATATATATATATATCAATGTACGGTCTATACTTAACCGATAAGATACTGAATAGCCTAATACATACTCAAGTGCTATATATATATATATATATATATATATATATATATATATATATATATATATAGATATAGATATCAATGTATGGTCTATATTGAACTGACCGATAGATACTGAATGCATGGGCGTCCGCATGGGTTGGCAAGGGGGGGGGGCAATTTCCCCTTTAAAGTGGTTGTTAAGCCACTTTATACTATCCTGTCTGGTCTGTTTAATAATCCTGTGTGCCCGTGCCCCTGTGTCTATGTATGTGTTGTACAAAAATAAGCCGTTCTTTACCAGTTTGCAGAGCGCCGATCGGCACTCACATGACCCACCAGCTCTCTCCTCACCCTGTCTGACAGGTGCCTGCAGCAGGAGGGGCCGAGGATTCCCCACTGATGTCATTCAGGAGGGGAGGAGGAGAGGCCGAGCGGAGGAGAGAGGCGGCGGGTCACGTAAGCGGCGCTCAGCTCTCTGAAAACTGGTAAAGCGTGGCTTATTTTTCCCCTTCAAAAATAAATACTCGCAAGTCGCAGCTTGCGCGGTGACTGACACCAGTAGCCGTGTGGACCACTGTCCTCAGCACCAGGCCCCGGTGCCATCATTCCAGGAGAGGGGGAACCCGGGGCAAGGAAACGGAGGCCCAGAGGCACGGCACATGACATCACAGCACGTACTGACGTCATGTACATGCATGCGCCGCCTGCAGGGACACAAAACAGAGAGGGTCAGCTTTGCTTTTGCATCAGGTTTCTCAAACCTTTAAATGCCTGTGCTTTATGTGATAATGACTGAGCCCCTCCCCTTTATAACATTGTTGAAAAGGGGCGGAGCATGGCTGACCTTAAAATTATGCCCCCCCCCCTGGAAAAAGTTCTGCGGATGCCCATGACTGAATGGCCTAATATATACTCAAGTGCCATATATGTATTGTGAGGGATTAGCTCAGTGGTAGGCGTTGATGACCCCTTGGGGGGGGGGGGTGCGTTTTCACAGAGAGATAGCCGAGAAGTGCTTGCAAACAACAGTTTGGTTTATTAATGCAATTTTCTTCACCAGACTGCAAGTGTCAAAAACAGCAAAATAAAATAAAACAGCAAAATAAATCCTTGCCTCTGTGGGCGGCTACCTTCTCACACTGGAACCTACCTAAGAGTCTGTCCCCAACCTACTGTTGGGCAGACTTGGCTGATTGTACAGCAGACTCTCAATAGTCCATGTTTTATCTCTTCACACAGCACATGTTCATTTAACAGGTCCCTTTTCCTCTTCTCATTGAACATGTCCCTTTGCTTATTTCTTCATAAAGCAAACAGTTCATTTATTTCTTCCACATAGAAATAGTTCATTTTCTCACCTTTGAGAAGTCTTCACAACTGGTTACCCTCCTTAGCGCACATCACTTCAGGGGGTCTTCTCCCATGCTCACACAGCTTGTTGGGAGGCACACGTCTGACTGTCCTCCTTCTCCCAGCCCACACAGCTTCAGGAGACAGCTTCCGGAGGCAGCCATCCATAGACTTTCTTTGGACAAATTATAGAAGCCTTAATTTCCTCATTCTGAACAGCTGAAGTCTGTTCAACGTCTTTAGACATTTCTGCTGGCTTCTGCAGCCGACACCCTATAGTAATTGGTGAATTGTGTCTCCAACCTGTGACAACACTCACAGATTTACCTGACTTCCTGTCACCTTTACTTGACGTCCTGTCACAGTATGTATATATATATATATATATATATATATATATATATATATATTTGTGGGAGATTAGCTCACAGGGATCACCTTTCACAGGAACTTAAGGCCAGCACGCAGGTAGTTTCTTTAAAGTCTGGTGGATTGCCAGCTTTATTTCAGCAGAGGTTTGCAAAGATACAAAACAACAAAACAATAAAATAAATCCTTGCCGTCCGGCGCTAAACTAAACAACGGTTTTCCTCACTATACAGTGTGGGGCTGGTCCTCATCACCCACAAAAACACATAGTAAAGCAAACCTGTTCTTTTCAAAGTCCACACAGAGCTCCTCTCTCAGATTCCCTCCTGAGTCTCAGGCAGGCCAGAGCATTTCTGTGCTCTTTTCCTGTTAATTTAAAGTCCACCTGAGCATGGACTCAGGTAACTCACAATCTCTGGACCGGAACCTAGCCTGTCACAGAGGCTGGAAAAACCCAGGCCGGATTCCGGTTCAGTCTCTCACCACAGAACGTATGCGAGGTGAAATATAGCGATTATCTCACCTCGCATACCGTCACATATCCTCCCCCTCTGCTCAAGCGCCGGCGATTGAGCAATAGACCCAATCATACAGTGCATGCGGGAGAGGGCATCCGCATTGTTTTGGAGCTTGCCCGGCCTATGCTCTACTGTAAATTTGAACGGTTGTAGAGCCAGGAACCATCTTGTCACGCGGCCATTTTTCTCCCTGTTGTCACACATCCACTTTAGGGGAGCATGGTCAGTGACCAACTTAAACGACCTCCCCAACAAGTAATACTTCAGGGAGTCCAAAGCCCACTTAACAGCAAGACATTCCTTCTCAACAATAGCATAGTTTTTTTCATGCTTGTTTAGCTTTCGGCTCAGGTATACAACCGGCTGCTCCTCACCACCTCTGTTCTGGGATAGTACAGCACCTAGGCCCACCTCGGAGGCGTCAGTCTGTACCACAAACTCCTTTGTGAAGTCCGGAGTCACCAGCACCGGCAGTCCACAAAGGGCCTGCTTTAACCTCTGAAACGCCTCCTCCGCTTCAGGATTCCATTTGACCATGACCGACCCTCTACCCTTCGTTAGGTCAGTCAGAGGGACGGCAATGGTGGCAAAGTTAGGTATAAACCGCCGGTAATACCCCGTAATGCCTAGGAAGGCCCGAACTTGTTTTTTGTTTACCGGTTGGGGCCACTTTTGAATTGCCTCAATCTTATTGGTCTGAGGCTTGACCAGTCCCCGACCAATAACATACCCAAGGTATTTGGCCTCCTCCAGGCCTATGGCACACTTTTTTGGGTTGGCCGTGAGACCTGCTTCCCTAAGGGAATCTACCACTGCTTGTACTCGGGGCAGATGCGAGTCCCAATCTAGGCTATGGATGACCACATCGTCCAAATAAGCAGCTGCGTATGAGCGATGTGGTCTCAAAGTTTTGTCCATCATTCTCTGGAAGGATGCAGGGGCCCCATGCAGACCGAAAGGCATCCGCTTGTATTGAAACGAGCCCTCAGGGGTGGAAAAGGCAGTCTTCTCTTTGGCTGATTCAGTTAGGGGTATTTGCCAATAGCCTTTCGTTAGATCTAGTTTTGTTATGTAGCGGGCCTGTCCCAACCTGTCCACGAGTTCGTCGACCCGAGGCATCGGGTATGCGTCGAACTTGGATACACTGTTGAGTTTCCTAAAATCGTTACAAAACCTGATAGTGCCATCAGGTTTTGGGACCAATACTATGGGGCTCGACCACTCACTGTGGGACTCTTCTATTACATCCAAGTAACAGATGGAGCGATCAAAGGAACCATAACTGATTTAATGAGCCATTCGCAGTTTCACTGTACCGGCCGTGTGTACTTACACATGCATGGCTTAATCTTTGAGACAAGCATATGCTACTGGCAGGATCAACCAGGTAAGGGCAGAAAAAGTCTCTATTTTTGTACACAAACCCCCTAACATCATTTTGTTGTGCCACCGACAGGGAATCTGTTATGGGGACGTCAGGTGTCACCGGCACCCGGTCTGCTGGGGCCGGAGATGCAGCCAATAAAGTCTCTCTGTCCTTCCAGGGCTTTAAGAGATTCACATGATAAATTTGTTGTGGTTTCCTTTTCCCTGGTTGGTAGACTTTATAGTTGACCTCTCCTATCCTCTCGATAATTTCAAAGGGACCCTGCCACTTGGCTAGAAACTTACTTTCAACCGTGGGAACCAGTACCAACACTCTGTCCCCGGGGCTGAAAGTACGGACTTTGGCACCCCGATCATAGACCCTCCTCTGGGCCTCCTGCCCTCGCTCCATATGTTCTCGTACCAGTGGCAGGACAGCAGCGATTCTATCTTGCATCAGGGAGATATGCTCTATGACGCTTCTATATGGGGTGGCCTCACCTTCCCATGTTTCTTTGGCAACATCCAGCAGCCCCCTGGGATGTCTACCATACAAGAGCTCAAAGGGAGAATAGCCTGTGGATGCTTGCGGAACCTCTCGTATGGAAAACATAAGATATGGGAGCAAAAAATCCCAATTTCTCCCATCTTTGTCAACCACCTTTTTTAGCATACTTTTCAAGGTTTTTTTAAATCTTTCGACCAAACCATCCGTTTGGGGGTGGTAGAGGTACGGAGATGGGAGATTTTATATAATCTACACAGTTCCTTGGTAACCCTGGACATAAATGGGGTGCCCTGATCGGTTAAGATCACTTTTGGGATTACCACTCGACTAAACACCTGGACTAACTCCTTGGCGATAGCCTTAGCGGAAGTGTTACGCAAGGGTATGGCCTCAGGATAGCGTGTCGCATAGTCTAGGATTACCAGAATATGCTGGTGACCCCGGGCAGACTTCACTACCGGCCCCACCAGGTCCATGCCGATCCTCTCAAAAGGAACCTCGATGATTGGTAGAGGGACCAGGGGACTGCGAAAATGGGGCGATGGTGCCGACATTTGGCACTCAGGGCATGATTCACAGTACCCCCTGACATCTGCATGCAACCCGGGCCAGAAAAATCTCTGGGTGATTCTCTCCCTGGTCTTTTCAATACCGAGATGTCCCCCCATTACATGACCATGGGCCAGGTCTAGGACCAACCTGCGGAAGGGTTTGGGAACCAGCAGCTGTTCAATCTCATCCTCTCCCCGTTTTATCACCTGATACAGTAAATTGTTTTTAATGGCCATGTAGGGAAAAGACACCGCCCAGTGAGGATCTACTGGTTCCCCATCCACCATCTTAGCGTTTTCTCTGGCTCTAAGGAGGGTGAAATCTCGTAATTGCTCAGTACAGAAATCCTCTCTCCTGACTTCTAAGTCGGGTACCACATTCTGGCTACTCTCATTGTCAGGTCCAGAAATGTCCTCCTGTTCATTACCCTCTGGCTGGGAGCTAGCTTCCAGGTCCTCTGGCTCCCCAGCCATTACAGGGAAAGGAAGAGGATCTCCAGCTCCCTCGATTCCCCCAACAGGGTTTCCTTCCCTTTGGCAAAAAGGGTCTGGTGAGAGTTCCTGTGCTTCCGGAGCAGGGGGAGCTCTCTCCACCAGCCTCCCCTTGTTCTCCCACAACCTCCAAAAATGGAGGAAATCCCTCCCCACTAAAGCTTCATGATGTAGCGAAGGCACCACCCCCACTGAATGGGTCACACTGCCCCAAGGGGTATCAACCTCAACCACTGCTGTCTGGTAGTCCCGAGTGTCCCCATGGATGCAAATGACCCCAATAGTGCTGGGGTGTAATTTTGTGGGATTTACACAATCACTTCTGACTAGGGTCACTACACTTCCAGAGTCTAGCAGGGCTGTGAGCGGCTTTCCATCCACTGCAATAACACACATTTGCTTTTCAATGCGACTCTGACATGAAGCAGTATATGCGACCTGTGCAAACAAAGATATGCGTCTTTTCCTATAAGCAAAATCGCATTGCATAGGTTCATCATTTATAGGACAGTTTGCAGCAATATGCCCAAATGCATGGCAGCGGAAACACTGTATGTGCTCTATCCCCAGTCCTCTTAGTGGTCCCAAAGACCTTCCTGGCTTCTTTGGCCAGTCTCCAGGCCTAGGACCAACAGTCTCATTAGCGGCAACAACAGTCTTATCTAGTTTCCCCATGCACCTGAACCCTGGAACAGTCTTACCAGAACCGCTGGGCGATCTTGCACCCCTAGACACACTGAAGTGGGGCGTAGATGGGTTCACCAAGTCCTCCGTAGCACTGTACCTCTCCACTAGGTCCACCAATTCGGTTGCAGTTTTGGGGTCCCCCTGTCCGACCCACTTCCTCAGAGCAGCAGGGAGCGCGCGCAGGTACTGGTCCATTACCACACGCTCCACGATCTGGGGGCCCGTCAAGGTCTCTGGTTGCAACCACTTTTTGGTGAGGTGGACCAGGTCAAACATTTGAGAACGGGGTGGCTTGCTGCTGGAATAGGTCCACTGATGCACGCGCTGGGCCCGAACTGCCATGGTGACACCCAAGCGCGCGAGTATCTCCACTTTCAGAGTCTCATAGTCCTGGGCCTTATCTGGGTTCAGGTCAAAATACGCTTTTTGCGATTCTCCTGTCAGAAATGGGGCTAACAGACCCGCCCACTGTTCGTTTGGCCAACCTTCACGGACAGCGAGTCGCCAGGTATGCTTCCACATCATCGGCCGGTGTCATCTTTTGCAGGTGGTACGAGGCACGTACCAATTTTGGTTCAGCTAGTACAGGAGATGCAAATTCTTTAACTCCAGCAGAGCCTCTGCAAACTGCCGGTTCATCTCCTGCTGGGCTGCCTGTTGTGCTGCAGCAACCTCCTGTTGTGCTGCCTGTTGTGCTGTAGCAACCTCCTGTTGTGCTCTAGCGGCCTCTGCGATTTGGCGGTTCATCTCCTGCTGGGCTGCCTGTTGTGCTGCAGTAGCCTCCTGTTGTGCTGCCAGTTGTGCTGCAGTAGCCTCCTGTTGTGCTCTAGCGGCCTCTGCGATTTGGCGGTTTGTTTCTCGCTGAGCTGCATTGGCCTGTAGCAGGGCCTTTAGCATTTCCTCCATCTTTAGAAAGTGCCCGCTGAGTCCACCACGTGTGGGAGATTAGCTCACAGGGATCACCTTTCACAGGAACTTAAGGCCAGCACGCAGGTAGTTTCTTTAAAGTCTGGTGGATTGCCAGCTTTATTTCAGCAGAGGTTTGCAAAGATACAAAACAACAAAACAATAAAATAAATCCTTGCCGTCCGGCGCTAAACTAAACAACGGTTTTCCTCACTATACAGTGTGAGGCTGGTCCCCATCACCCACAAAAACACATAGTAAAGCAAACCTGTTCTTTTGAAAGTCCACACAGAGCTCCTCTCTCAGATTCCCTCCTGAGTCTCAGGCAGGCCAGAGCATTTCTGTGCTCTTTTCCTGTTAATTTAAAGTCCACCTGAGCATGGACTCAGGTAACTCACAATCTCTGGACCGGAACCCAGCCTGTCACAGAGGCTGGAAAAACCCGGGCCGGATTCCGGTTCAGTCTCTCACCAAAGAACGTATGCAAGGTGAAATATAGCGATTATCTACTATCTCACCTCGCATACCGTCACAATATATATATATATATATATATATATATATATATATATATATATATATATATATATATATATATATATATATATATATATATATAAACAGCTGTCCGAACAACTTGATGAAATACTCTGCAATTGTACTGGTATGTACTTTCTGGATGTTTTTCCAATAAAAGAAAAATATTTGCAGCAATCCCTGTGGACTTTTCTCTCTATATATGTAGCCTGTGGAATGGCTTGATTGCTTTGCACATGAATTAATGAAACAATGCTGTAGTGCTGCTCACCGCATCTGTGAGATATATGTATAGTACATATACATATGTCACATAACTGGCTGGCCAATATCCAAGGGTATTCTGTGTACCGGAAGGACAGGGTAGGAAAAAGAGGGGGAGGGGTATGTCTTGTCAGGATTATTGGGGAGATTATAAAAAATGGAATTATATAAGGCCAGACATATTCAGTTATATATAGAAATTTTGAGCAGCTTGGCATCCATTTTGTTTTGGGGGTGATTGAAAGTTCATGTTCTTTTAAGCAAGATGTCTTTTACAGAGAGTCTTGAAGTTTCAACAGAAAATTCAGTTTTTCTTTAAAGCGGAGTTCCAGCCATTCAGTCACCTGTCCAACGGTCCAGCGATGCGGCCGCCCGAAGCCTCGATCCTCTCCCTCGGTGCCGGCATCACTGCTGTGGGCACCCGGCTGTGACAGTTTGCGGCTTCACAGCCGGGTACCCACTGCGCATGCGGGAGTCGCGCTGCGCGTCTCGATTGGCCGGCAAGAGGACACGTCAGAGGTCCCAGAAGATTGCAGGGAGGGAGGGGGAGAGGAGAACTTCCGTTCAGGGCGCCGCGGCGCTCCGAGCGGAAGTGGGAGCGGGTACCTGTCAAAACTAGTCAAAACTAGGTACCCGCTCCCCCCCAAAAAAATGACATGCCAAATGTGGCATGTCAGGGGGTCAGGACTCCCTAAAGCGGAAGTTCCACTTTTGGGTGGAACTCCGCTTTAAGTCACAAATAATTTGAATCTTATCTGGTAAAGCATCAGGAAACAGTCATCCTGGAGTCATGCCAGGTTCAACTGAAAGTGATATTTGAAGCCTTATCTGTGTTTAACCACTTAAGCCCCGGAGGATTTGGCTGCTCAAAGACCAGGGCCTATTTTGCGATTCGGCACTGTGTGATTTTAACAGACAATTGCACGGTCGTGCGACGCTGTACCCAAATGAAATTGACATCCTTTTTTTCCCACAAACAGAGCTTTCTTTTGGTGGTATTTGATCACCTGTGCGATCTTTACTTTTTGCGCTATAAACAAAAAAAGAGCGATAATTTTGAAAAAATAATATTTTTTATATAAAAATTCCCCCCCAAAAAATGTAAAAATCAAAATTTTTTAACATTTTAGGCCAATTTGTTTTCTGCTACATATTTTTGGTGAAAAAAATCGCAATAGGCGTATTTTGATTGGTTTGCGCAAAAGTTATTGCGTTTATTAACTATTGTTTTTTTTTTTTTTTTCGGGAGTGCGACTTTGCGGCGGACAGATTGGACCCTTGACTGACATTTTTGGGGGTACCAGTAACATTACTACAGTAATCATTGCTATAAATATGCACTGTTACTGTAAAAATGACACTGGCAGGGAAGGGTTTAACTTTATTAGAGATCCAGGGGTTAAGTGTGTCCCTAGGGGCGTGCTTTTAACTGTAAAGGGGCGTGGCTTTTGATGTAACCACAGAGACATACGATCCTACATAGCATGCTGTTACACCAGGGAGAATGACAGGCGGCTTTGTTTACATTAGCCGCCTGCCTTTCTCCCTCTCCAGCGGGAGATTGCGAGTGACCGGCGGACATCGGAGCCGCCGGTCACTCGCGCAGGGATGGTAGTGAACGAGCGGAGGCGGGAGCGCAACTCCGGCAGCGCGCGCTCGCCCGTGAGTGACGTACCTATACGTCACTTTGCCCAGGGGGGGGCTGACCGCCGCAGTATATATGTACTTGCGGCGGTCGGCAAGTGGTTAACAATGAACAATAGTTCATTTTAGGATTCATCTAAAATGTTTTAGGAATTATTATATTTTATAGTGATGTTTTAGTAACAATATTATTATTATATACCTGTGGCATATATATATATATATATATATATATATATATATTTAGGAATGCTTTGTATACTATGTTTTATTTTATATAGTTGCTAAGCACTAAGTGTATTTAGGTTGCATTACCCACTTACAGAGAATGTGTTTATGTAAAGTTCTTTAACCACTTGCCTACAGTGCACTTTCACCCCCTTCCTGCCCAGACTGATTTTCAGCTTTCAGCGCTCTCACACTTTGAATGACAATTACTCAGTCATGCAACACTGTACCCATAAAAAATTTGTGTCCTTTTTTTCACACAAATAGAGCTTTCTTTTGATGGTATTTAATCACTACTGGGTTTTTTTATTTTTTGTGCTATAAATAAAAAAAGACAAAATATTGTGAAAAAACGCATTTTTCTTTGTTTCTGTCATAAAATTTAGCAAATGAGTAATTTTTCTTCACAAATTTTGGCCAAAATTTATACTGCTACTTATCTTTGGTAAACATAACCCAAATAAGTGTATATTATTTGGTCTTTGTGAAAGTTATAGAGTCCACAAGTTATGATGCTAATCATTGAAAATTGATCACACTTGACCACACCTGATGTACTGAAGGCCTATCTCATTTCTTGAGACACTAAAAAGTCAGGAAAGTACAAATACCCCCCAAATGACCCCTTTTTGGAAAGTAGACATTCCAAGGTATTTAATAAGGGGCATGGTGAGTTTTTTGAAGTTGTCATTTTTTCCCACAACTCTTTGCAAAATGAAGATTTTCTTTTTTTTTTTACAAATTGACGTATTAACAGGTTATTTCTCTCACACAGCATATGTATACTTGCAACTACACCCCAAAACACATTCTACTACTCCTCCTGAGTATGGCGATACCACATGTGTGAGACTTTTTCACAGCCTGGCCACATACAGAGGCCTAACATCCAAGTAGTACCGTCCGGCATTCTAGGAGCACAAATTACACATATCATTTCCTGACAACCTATCGTACTTTTGAAGGCCCTGGAGCACCAGGACAATGGAAACCCCCCATAAAATGACCCCAACAGCCCAACGTATAATTTTTGAGGCATAATGAGTCTTTTGAATATGTCATTTTTTTCCACAAGTTTTTGGAAAATGTGGAAAGAAAATGAAAACACATTTTTTTTACACAAAGCTGTCCATTTATGCAATATTTCTAACACGTAGCATTTACATAGCAAAAATTGCACCCCAAAATACATTCTGCTATTCCTCCTGAGTATGGCGATACCACATGTGTAACACTTTTACACAGCCTAGCCACATACAGACGCCTAACATCCAAGTAGCGCTTTACACAAAGTTGTCCATTTATCCACTTTAAGAGTGGGCCTATTTTTGACACTTGGTGTTTACAAGCTAAAATCATTTTTTTTGCTAGAAAACTACTTGGAACCACCAAACATTATATATTGTTTTTTAGCAGAGACCCTAGAGAATAAAATGGAGATCGTTGCAATATTTTTTATCACACCATATTTGCGCAGCAGTCTTCCAAATGAAAAAAAATCACTTTTTTGAACTAAAAAATAAGAAAACAGTAAATTTAGCCCAATTTTTTCCCATAATGTGAAAGATAATGTTACGCCGAGTAATTAGATACCCAACATGTCATGCTTCAAAATTGCGCATGCTCACAGAATGGCGCCAAACATTGGTACTTAAAAATCCCCATAGGCAACATTTTAAAAATTTCTGCAGGTTACTGGCTTAGAGTTACAGAGGAGGTCTAGGGCTCAAATTATTTCTCTCACTCTAACGATCGCGGCGATACCGGCGTATGCGTTTGCTTCTGCGCGCGAGCTAACGGGGACAGGGCGCTTTAATTTCTTTTTTCCTATTTATTTTATTTATTATTTTTTTATTTTTACACAGTTTAAAAAAAAATGTTTTGATCATTTTTATTCCTATTGCAAGGAATGTAAACATCTCTTGTAATAGAAATAGGCATGACAGGTCCTCTTTATTGTGAGATCTGGGGTCAAAGAGACCTCACACCTCACAACTACACTAAAAAGAAAAAAAAAAAAAAATTGTTTAAACCGGTTGCTAGGCAACGACTTTTGACGTAGCTCCGGTCCTCCAAGACCATAGAGTCGAGTGAGGGCCATCTTGCCCTCACTCGACTTCCTGTCTCTGAGGATCCGGGACCGGATAGTTTTCCCCGCTGCCGGCGGGTCCGGTAAGCTGGGAAAACGTCTGGGACACGGCGGGAGGGGGGGGGCACCTCTTCCCCTGCACCGTAAGGGTAATTCCGCGGCAAATCCGCCACTGGGACCACCCTTATCTGAAAGCCGACCGTCCGCCGTTTCAAAAAATACCGGGGTTATGGGGGCTATCTGCTGCCATAACCCCAGTATTTAGCTTTTAATGGCCGACGCATATAGTCGTTAGGCGGTCAGTAAGTGATTGCATGTATATGGCAAACAGGTGACGATGACTGATGGGGTGACAGGTGACGATGACTGATTGGGTGACAGGTGACGATGACTGATGGGGTGACAGGTGACGATGACTGATGGGGTGACAGGTGACGATGATTGATGAGGTGACAGGTGATGATGATTGATGAGGTGACAGGTGACGATGATTGATGAGGTGACAAGTGACGATGATTGATGGGGTGACAGATGACAATCACTGACGGGGTGACATGTGACGATGATTGATGGGGTGACAAGTGACGATCACTGATGGGGTGACAAGTGATGATGATTGATAGGGTGACAGATGACGATGACTGATGGGGTGACAGGTGACGGTGATTGATGGGGTGACAGGTGACGGGCGATGGTCACTGATGGGTGACAGGTGACGGGCGATGGTGCACGGCGGTACTGATGGCAGTCTCTGGTGACCGGTGAACTTTAGGCTACGTTCACATGTGAGCGTAGCGATCATGGGCAGAATCACTGCGATTCTGCCCGTGATCCAGAAATCTTTGCCAATTGCGGGACGCCTGTGTGTTGCCCGTGATTTGCAATAGCACCCCAAACGCTGTGCGATGTTGCTGCGATTTCCGCCTGCCGAATCGAGGTAACATCACGCAAACAACGCATGACGCCCCAAAGAAGCTCTTGTACCTTTTTTGGGCGTCATGCGTTGTTTGCGCGATGTTACCGCGATTCGGCAGGCGGAAATGGCGGCAACATTGCACAGCGTTTGGGGTGCTATTGCAAAAAACGGGCAACGCACAGGCGTCCCGCAATTTGCAATGATATCCGGATCGCGGGCAGAATCGCTGTGCTTCTGCCCGCGATCGCTGCGCTCACATGTGAACGTAGCCTTATGGGTGTCAATTTCTGGGCACTGATGAGGTGACTGTTGGGTGACAGGTGACATTGGGGGGGGGGGCTGAGGACTGTGTGGGGACCTTTTATTAGTGTGATTTTACTTTTTACAGGTACACAGAGCAGTAACTCACTGTTTCTAGCTCTGCTCTCCTCACATTGGAAACTGTATGAGGGGAGAAGAGCTAGTAAGTGAGTTACTGCTCTTTGTTTACATTTTGTGATCGGCTGTGAATGGATCACATAGTAAACTGTCAGTGACTGTTTACTACTGCCGGTGACAGCTGTGTTCCTACGGAACACAGTGCCACCGACATGACCGCGCTGCGCGCTCCCGATCGCGCATGCGCGGTCATCTCCCGGGCTCCTCTGTTGTGATCGACTGTGTCATTGGAACACAGCCGATCACGTGGGAAACAGCCACGCCCATTGGCTGTTTCCCCCCTGCCGGTGACGGGGGGATGTCCTGGGGACACCCCGACACCGGCAGTGCAGGGCGGCGCGCACGTGATCGCGTGCCTGCCCTGTTTCCTGGGATCACGTCATATGACGCCTTCCCAGGATAATGGTCGCACCGCTCCGCCGTCAATTGACGGCGGGCGGGCGGCAAGTGGTTAAGTTTTTATGGTCACCATAAATACTACACTCTCGCTATAGTGTCTTGACCGTTTGACATCGTTTTTGAATTTAGCTTTTTCTACCAGACTTAGGTCAAAGGGTTATCTTTGGGAAAATAGTATAATTAAATTTAATGTCCCAAATGTAATTGTAATACAACACTGCCCTCTGGTGATTGCTTAATTTTGGGTCCAAGTCATTAAAATATTAGGAATTGAACCCCTTAGTGACGTAAGGATTATATGGAAATGAGATCCCCGCCCACACTTTAGGTAGCATAAAGTTTTAGGCAGTTAGAGAGGACGAGAAGAATTGAAGAGATCGTTAGAGGAAGAAGAGGTTTTGAAGGGAGCTCTGGAATAATGATGGGGGAATTTGATCCTGAAGCCAGGACAGCGTCACATCCCATACAACAGAAAAGCACTGTTTTGGTAAAGTATACATTCTAAATTGCCTTATCCATATGCTCCTAATTGATCCATTCTCACACCTAAACTGTTAGCATCAAGATTTGAATTTAAATCATTCTAACTGCAGTATGATTGGTTTAATTTTTCTTATCTTGGAATTTTAAGCTAATTTTGGCTTTAGTAAATGGTTCAGTTATGATGTATTCTTTATAGTAGATTAACTAAATAGAAATTTACTTTACCAAAACTATTTAGACTTTTAACAAGTTTTAATGTATGGTATAACAATTTGTATCCATGCAACTTTATTTAAAACATTGGAATTATGAATATCTGTTGGATGAGAGAAGCCACGTGCCAAATCTGTCATATTGGTTGCCATCTTTTATGTCCTACTGGTAGACTATTAATCATATTCTAGAAGTCCTTGGTTATGGTTATCTTACTATTCTGAAATAATTTTCTTTGATTATAATTCTCATATTACCTGTGTGATACATTTTATTCTAAACTTTGTGTTTATCACCAATTATATTTTTGCCATTTTATTTTGCACTGAAGTATTTAATAAATATATATAGTTTTGCACAGAATTGTAGTCTCCTTATCTTAAGTTTAGTGTCTTTTAAACGATCTTGTATTTTTGTTGATTTATGGAAATAAGTGGAGAATCTCCTTACTTACAGATCTTTCCTTATTTGCATAAATAGACACTGTTTATCGAAACAGTATAAACATTCTGACTCTCTCTATGTCAAGAATAAGTTTCCAAACAGCGAATGTAGACGGACGTGTTCTCATCTCGCTCTGCCGGTGATCCTGTCTTTTATTCTCCTGGTACCCGATCAACTTGCGTTGTCCTCCCCTGCGGAAACCTCCGGTGT
The DNA here is from genome assembly GCF_965119305.1 of Pelophylax lessonae. NCBI lineage: Eukaryota > Metazoa > Chordata > Amphibia > Anura > Ranidae > Pelophylax > Pelophylax lessonae. The sequence goes on along the minus strand of NC_138775.1, from coordinate 85,457,660 downwards.
GCCTCAGCCTTACCTGGTGTGTCGGTGAGTCTTCTCAACCCCTGATCGGATGTCAAAGCGCCAGAAAGATGGGAGAACCGCGGGCGACATGCAGGCCCAAGATGGCACCCCCCTCCCAGCGTGCTTCTACTAAGGAGAGTTACAGAGAGGCGGCTTAGAAAATCTTCAGTAAAACGATCCCTCGGGGTACATCCACTGCGGCTGCCAAGCCAGCTACATCTCCTGGATCCCTGTCAGATGCGGATGACACCGTACCACTGGCCAACACCCCGGGCAGTATCCCTGACTGGGACTCTGTAGGCTTACACTGGGCGTACCCCCTGCCTCCCTCTCCTGCACAGGATGCCGAACCTACACTGCGAGACATTATGATGGCAGTGAATACTTACAATACATCCATTGTGGCGCTGAGAACTGAAATTAAGGGGGTAAAGGCAGAAATTTATTTTATTAGACATGGCAGAAGCTCAGGGAGCGGGCTGCGGGGGTGGAAGGCCGGGTCAGCTCCCTGGAGGATGACATGGCACCGCTCCAGCGGGAAGTGAAACATACTGCGCTGCTCTCAGCCCAACAGGCTGCTAAATTGGATGACTTAGAGAACAGGATGAGGCGCAATAATGTTAGAGCAATTGGGATACCGGAGCGTGCAGAGGGGAAGAATCCAATAGCCTTTATTGAAAACTGGCTGGTGTCAACGTTTTTTGTGGTCTGTGGGGGTCGATTTACTTCAGCCCCAGATCGTTGAGGTGGTTGATAGCTCCCCCCTGGTTGTTGCGCTGGTGGCTCGAACCCGAAGTGGTTGTAGTTTGAGGGAGGATCGTTCTTGCTTACGGGCATCCGTGTGTTCATCTGCAAGTCGGGCCACCTCTTGCAAAGGTGAGGGGGTTACGGTCCCTCACCCAATCCCTTACATCTGGTTGAAGAAACGTGAAGAACTGTTCAAGTAGTACCAGTTGTAACAATTCCTCCAGGGTGGTAATCTGACATCCATTCACCCAGTGTGTGGCTGCCCTATGCAGCTGGTAAGCCCACTCTGTGTAGGAGTCTGAATCTGTTTTCCTGGAATTTCTAAATTTCCTCCGGTACGCCTCCGGGGTTACTGCGTACCTGGCTAGGAGAGCTTCCTTCACCTGCTCGTAGCTGTTTATGTCCTGATCAGGGATGGCTCTGAAGGCATCAGCTGCTTTGCCAGATAGTTTTCCAGCCAAAATTTGGACCCATTCACCTTCTGCTACTTTATGCAGGGCACATTGTCTCTCAAAATCCGCCAAATACCCATCAATCTTGAGATTCTCCTCAAATGCCTTAAACGCACTGAATGGAATTTTTTGCGGTTTGGGGTTAGAGCTGGAACCATTCTGTACAACCGCTGTGGTTCGCTGTGCCTCCACTAAGCGGATTTGTAATTCCCGTTGTTTATTCGCATTTTCGTTCACACTATCAATGATGCAGAAAATAATTTCAGGTGAAGGATTTGGCCCGAACAGCGCCAGCCGTTCCCTTATTTCTCTGTCCACTTTACTTTCTTCTGCACGAACAGCCGGGTTTGCCGTGACCAAGTTCTCCCGATCCAGCTCCATTAGCTCGCTTATGATGAGACGCTTGGCTTTATTGCTGGCAATACCCCCACAAACCTCCAATATTTCCTTCAAAGTGTTGCGCTTGAGTTGAGTGGAGCAACCTTCCATGCATGCTGCTCCAGTTCCAGCCTTAAATTATAAATCCATGAAAATGGGATCGTCCCGCCGCTGCCATCCAATGTGACGGTCTGACCCCCTTTCACCGTCACGGGTTCCCCTTTTTCAGAACAGCAAATAATCCATCTAGGCGAAATAACACTGGCATAGCATAACACTCCCCATACATGAGCCAAGGCTTAATGCTGGGTAAAACATACTTTAATTAACCAGTCTCACACGCTATATATACAACACAGGAACACATCCCCCCCTCCTGACCAGGTCAGGGCCCCGATTACATTATCAAGTAGATGAGATTGTGTACAGAAAGAGAATCAGTCCGAACCAATTATCTAGCCCTCTGGAAAGAAGTTAATTAGCAATTAACAAGGAGACACACAGCACACCTTAATATACAAACAATAGGAAGATCACCAGGGATAGGCTGTCCGTCTCCAATACTAAAAAACATGGAAGAGAGGCCAAGGTGAGTAGCTCTTTCAATGAACATATTCAGAATCAAACAGGCCAGGGGCAGTCTTCATATCTTTCTCGAGACACATTCCTGACAAACATTACTGTCCCATTTGTGTAATCCAAATAAAGTGTATGAAATGAGTCCAGAGTGATAAGGTTCTCCTTCACAACTCACTACTTTATATTGTTGCAAAGTGTCATTTCTTCAGTGTCACATGAAAAGATATAATAAAATGTTTACAAAAATGTGAGGGGTGTATTGCTAAGTGAAAATGTCCAGATTGGGCCCAAAGTGTCAATATTTTATGTTGCCACCCTTATTTTCCAGCACTGCCTTAACCCTCTTGGGCAAGGAGTTCACAAGTCTCTGAAGGGAGGGGATCATACTCTGCTTCAGTATGTCACAGTACATGTTGGCATTCATGGTTCCCTCAAAGAACTGTAGCTCACCAGTGCCGGCAGCACTCATGCAGCCCCAGACCATGACACTCCTACCCCCATGCTTGGCTGTAGGCAAGACACACTTGTCTTTGTACTCCTCAGATAGTTGCCACCACTTGCGTTTGACACCATCTGAACCAAATAAGTTTATCTTGGCCACATCAGACCACAGGACATGGTTCCAGTCCCCCTTATTCTGCTTGTCTTTAGCAAACTGTTTGCGGGCTTTCTTGTGCATCATCTTTAGAAGAGGCTTCCTTTTGGGATGACAGCCATAACGACCAATTTGATGCAGTGTGCGGCGTATTGTCTGAGCATTGACAGGCTGACTCCCCACCCCTTCAACCTCTGTATCACTTCTGGCAGCACTCATATGTCTATTTCCCAAAGACAACCTTTAGCTATGACAGTGAGCATGTGCACTCAACTTCTTTGGTCAACCATGAAGAGGCCTGTTCTGAGTGGAACCTGTCCTGTTAAACCGCTGTATGGTCTTGGTCACCGTGGGACAGCTCAGTTTCAGGGTCTTGGCAATCTTTTTATAGCCTAGGCCATCTTTATGTAGAGCAGCAATTCTTTCTTTCAGATCCTCAGAGAGTTCTTTGCCATGAGGTGCCATGTTTAAACTTCCAGTGATCAGTATGAGAGAGTTAGAGCAATAACACCAAATTTAACACACCTGCTCCCCATTCACACCTGAGGCCTTGTAACAGTAACAAGTTACATGACATCAGGGAGGGAAAATGGCTAATTGGGCCCCATTTGGGCATTTTCCCTTAGGGGTGTACTCACTTTTGTTGCCAGCGGTTTAGACATTATTGGCTGTGTGTTGAGTTATTTTAGGGGACAGCAGATTTAGAGCTGGTTCACACTACCAGAAAGTCGCCCCGTGACTTGAAGAGACTTGTTTAGAGACTTGGAAGAGACTTGTGCACTACTTTGAAGAGACAGGCGACTTTGTCTGTGGGGAATGCCTGGCTAATCTCTTTCTTCTTCCTGGAAAGTCTGATAACAAGTCGTGTCAATTAAGATAAGAAGGCAACTCCCATTGAAGTATATGGGACAGTCGGATCACAGGTCGCCTCAAAGTAGTACAGGACCCTTTTCTGAAGTCGGAGCAACTTCAGTAGTGCCAATTAAGACGGCACTGATTGATTAACATTGCTTTTGTTATGTCAAGCTACCTGGGGCAACACAAGTTGCGCTAGTGTGAATGGGCTCTTACACTGTTATACAAGCTGTACACTCAATACTTTACATTGTAGCAAAATGTAATTTCTTCAGTGTTGTCACATGAAAAGATATAATTAAATATATATATATATATATATATATATATATATATATACACACATTTTAAATATTTACAAAAATGTGAAGGGTGTACAAGCTGAACTCAAGGATCGAACACTTTTTCTTTGTACACAAAAGGCCTATTTCTCTCAAATATTGTTCACAAATCTGTCTAAACCTTTGTTAGTGAGCACTTTGCCGAGATAACCCATCCACCTCACAGATGTGGCATATCAAGATGCTGATTAAACAGCATGATTAGTTTCTCCCCTCTATGAGAGAGGCGCTAATAGTGTTGATCCCTAAACCGGGCAAGGATCCCCACTTTCCGGAGTCGTATCGCCCTATTTCCCTCCTCCAGGTGGATGTAAAGATTCTTGCTAAGATCCTGGCTCTCCGCCTTAACCAAGTAATACTTACACTTGTCCACCCCGACCAGGCGGGCTTTATGCCGGGTAGAAACACCTCCTTTAACTTACGTAGATTGTTCATGAACCTCCAAGCTGAACATGACAACTCGGGCAGGAGGGTGGTGGTGACTCTGAACACGGCCAAAGCCTTTGACTCGGTGGAATGGTCCTTCTTGTGGGCATGCCTCGGGAGATATGGCTTTGGACCCAAATTTATATGTTGGGTACAGTTGCTATACAATGCTCCGGTTCCGAAAGTTCTGGCTAATGGTTGGACTTCGTCTGAGTTTCCTCTGTCTAGGGGCACCCGCCAAGGGTGTCCCTTGTCCCCTCTGCTTTATGCCCTGGTGGTGGAACCCTTGGCTATTGCCATTAGGGACCATCCTGATATCCGCAGATTTTGCAGAGGTTCCCTTACGGAAAAGATTAGTATGTATGCTGATGATACCCTGCTCTATCTGGAGGACCCGGACCACTCTCTGTTGACAGCCCTTTCCCTCATAGAGGGATTTGGGAGCCTTTCGGGCCTCCAGATTAATTGGGATAAATCACAAATCCTCCCTATCGATTGTACCCGTTCCGCTGTGATCCCTGCGAACCCCGCCCTTAAATGTGTTCCCCGCTTTAAGTATTTGGGGGTCCAAGTTACGACATGCCCACAGGATTATGTCACAGACAATGTCCAACCCCTGTTCCCCCTGATAAAGTCTAAAATCCAGGTATGGTCTAAATTACCGTTAGGGCCCTTCCCTCCATGATTTTACCCCCTTGTGGCACAACAAGTTGCTTCAGAAGTTCTGCATGCTTCCTGACTCCTCATTGTGGAGCGGGCGGGGTGTATTCTTCCTGAAACATATCCTGGCGGGGGGCGCCCTAAGGTCTTACGCTGACATGCGGGAGCAGTTTTCTCTCCCAGCCCATATGCACTATAGATATTTACAACTGGCCCACGCGTTCTGCACCCAGTTTTCGACAGCTCCGCCTAACCTGGAATCTGTGTTGCTCTTGGAGTTGATCAAGTGCCAGGAGCCTGCCCACTTGATCTCCCTTTTCTATGCCGAACTCCACAAGCCCTCCTCCACTGAGATAGCTTATGGTCTTAAGACTCGCTGGACCCGGGATGTGGGACCTATTGAGGATGAGGAGTGGGGGGAGACACTAGAGACCTGTGAGAAGGTGTCCCCAAAATTGTCTGATAGACTTACCCAGACGTTTATTATACATCAGGCCTACCTCACACCCCTTCGGATGTCCAGATACCAACCTGATTGGGATCCTGTCTGTCCAATGTGCCAGGCGGCTGGAGGCACCTTTTTCCACTTGCTCTGGAGTTGTTCACAGCTCCGGGGCTACTGGCAACAGGTGGTAGCCTTTCTACATGACAAGATGGGGTCTCCGCTGCAACTGGACCCCAAGCAGTGTCTCCTGGGTATATACCTTGATGGGGATATGAATAAGTTTATGTCCATATTCTTGCAGGAGACACTGTTTGTGGCTAGGAAACTGATAGCTAGGACTTGGATGCGCAGCGATCCCCCAACCTTGGCTAGGTGGATATGTGAGGTGAATACCAATATTCCCTTTCACAAATTGCTCTATAAACACAGGGGATGTCCCGCCAAGTTCGATAAAATTTGGGACAGGTGGATGAGTTGTCCAGACACTAATGTATAAGTTTGTTCTGAACACTGCCCGCCTTACATGGTTTCTGTCTTTGTTTATCTTCATGCACCACTACCGACCTATATTGGCTAGCACTAACCGGTTGTACTCTGTATACCTGCATTTTGGCTGTTGCCCTTCCCAATCTTTATTAACTGTACACTGTGTGTATTGTTGTACTTGTTCAGTTTCTCTTTTACTGAGCTATTTTAATTGTACTGCACTAAAGTTTTCAATAAACTCACTGTTTGGAAAAAAAAACAGCATGATTAGTGCACAGGTGTGCCTTAGGCTGGCCACACTAAAGGTCACTCTAAAATGTGCAGTTTTATTACACAGCACAATGCCACAGATGTCGCAAGATTTGAGGGAGCGTGCAATTGGCGTGCTGACTGCAGAAATGTCCACCAGAGCTGTTGCCTGTTAATTTAATGTTCATTTCTCTAACATAAGCCGTCTCCAAAGGCATTTCAGAGAATTTGTCAGCACATCAAACCAACCTCACAACCGCAGACCACGTGTAACCACACCAGCCCAGGACCTCCACATCCAGCATCTTCACCTCCAAGATCACCTGAGACCAGCCATCTGGACAGCTGGTGCAACAATCAGTTTGCATAACCAAAGAATTTCTGCACAAACTGTCAAACTGGGAAGCTCATCTGCATGCTTCTCGTCCTCATCAGGGTCTCGACCTGACTGCAGTTTGTCATCATAACCGACTTGAGTGGGAAAATGCTCACATTCTATGGTGTCTGGCAATTTGGAGAGGTGTTCGCTTCATGGATGAATCCCGGTTTTCAATCCAATGGTAAACAGGTTAGAGGAAAAAAAAATGCTGAAAAATTTTCCACAAGAGGAACTGGGCAAGGGAAAGCCTAGCCTAGGAAAGTATTCAACCTCTACTGTGATGTTTGATACCGGAGAGTCTACTTTAAGAGCAGAAGACTATTCTCTGGAGGGGTCCAGGATCCCACAATGTGTTTTTATTCCTCACAGAGAAATGACTTAATCAGATGGTGTAACAGAAAGATCTTTGAGCTGTGGGAGCTCTAAAAGTCACAAATCTGAGCAGCTTGTGCTTACAAAGCTAAAGAAAAAGGAAGAGAGAGGCTGGCCACCGCACACCTTGCCCAGCCCAAGTGGTTAGCAGATAAAAGCAGCCTCGGCTCCATTCATCCAGGCAGGGTTATCTCTTATTTCTACAGCATGCTTTGGGTCTGGACAAACCTTTTCCCAGCCTGCCTGCTCACCAGTCAGCAGCATCAAATTCATCAGACCTTGTCAGCCTGAGCGGGGGCTCCTAAATATTTACTGTGAATCATGGTGCTAATGAAGGTTGCCCAGTGCCCGAATGTCATATTCCAGGCTAGCCCTACAATCGTTCAAAAGTCCAGTAGGGTCCAAAAATGGCTTTCAAATCTGATGCTGATATGCCAATCCAGATAGCCACTATGTAAAGACTAGCTCTAGCAGCAGTGTGGAAATCTCAAGATTCTTGGATAAAGTCATTAAGAAATATCAAAAATATACAAGGCTAGCAAAGAAATAAGGCATATTGGATAGGGGGAGGGTTATACAGGGCTGGCTTAAAACATTTTTTTGTCCCTCCATAGACAAAGTAAAATTGACAATCCATTAGAAGGAGTCAGACCCCCCCTTATCATTTCTACGCAAATGAAAGAAAAAAAGTAGTGCATTATATAAACTGCACAAAATATCAATGCTTATTTGCAATGTTTTTCTTTTCTCCAAATTATTTGTAATCACTTGCAATGTGCCTTTGAACTTGCCAGAAAATGTTACTACTACAGAATAATCAATTCCTTACCACAGTCCTTGTTGCAATGTGATGGCCTCTTCTTTCTTGGGAGTGCCCAATGACTATCTCCACTAAACCACCATCTCTACCATAGCCCTTGCAGCACTACGTAATCTTTTATGTAGCTGCCAGGGAAGGAGCGAAGGAGAATACTACAGAATATACCTTGAGTGACAGCTCTGAATTTGCTGGAGCTACTGACATCACATCCATGATGGCAGTGCCAAGTAGCAGTCTCGGGGCTTTATGGATGCATTTACAGCTAAATAAAATAAATAAATTACAGTAAAGTGCACATATAATCTTATGGAAAGATTTTTGATGAAATGAATGGTCTGGCAACAGGGTTTTTTTTTTACCAGTAAGCAATTTGTGAAAAATGTACATGGGATAGCTTATGAGAGGACAACAATAGAGACTTTACAGACTACAATCTGTACATGGGCAGTACCCAATTTTGGTTTTACTGGTAATGACTGCTGACCTACATGAACATTATTACAAAGACAAAAAATAAACAACTTTAGTCATAGGTAGAAACAAGTTATAAATCACATTTGTACTTCTGAAGGCAGGAAACATTGATAGGTTTAGGTAAGGCACAACAAGAACAATAAACATACAGTCCAAAAAAAAAATCTATATTACAACATAGCATTCCAAAACGTGTCATATGAACCTGCTCTGTAAATGAACATGATTCTAAATATCCTTCTGTATAAATGTGGCAATATTAAAAACTATTGCTCCCCAAATTTCCTCTGCACAGAGAAAAAAAAAATAACAGAATTTTTTGGTAAAAATGTAAAAGCAAAAAGTGTAAAAAAATAGTTTTAGGGATAGTGCACATGGGTTTTTTGAGATCAGTTCGGCCCTTTCACACGGGCGGTTGTTGTGCCGCTGGTAAAAGCATGTTTTGTTATTTTGAAATTCCAACACTCCTGGCACAAAGATTATTCACATTTGTACATTGCGATTATATATGATTACTTGTATTTACATGCGGCAGTAAATTCTTGCCTTTTGTATAGCAATTGTTTACTTATTTTTTTCTTTGCACTGCGATTAACTCCGTTTACATACAGATAGCTACGGTACATCACTTCTGGACGCTGTCAACTTTATTTTTCTTAAATGCACAAAACAGTAGGTTATGAAAACGTTGCTAAACGCAGTGTGTGAATGGGGCCATAGGGATGCATTGTCTGCATTTAGCTGCGGTAAATAAGTTCCTCTATCCGCAGCTAAAAACTGAATTCTAACTATCCATGTGAAAGGGGCCTTACAGTCAAGTTTGAGGTCTGTTTGTGCTTTGCTTTTATTTATCCAGTCAATGTCACGAGGGATACAAATAGCAAACAATTCACAATGTATTACAAGCTGATCTCAAATGCCCATATACACTAGCTCCAATAAATCCCTTATTTATCTAAAATTTTGAATTCTCTTCAAAAAATTTAAGCTGCTGAACTTTCAGATTGTAGTCGTCATACTTCTCTCCGAGAATTTTCTGTAAACCCAACTGCAAGAAAAAAATAAAAGCCAAGCATTATGTGTTGAAAGCAAATGAATAAAAAACAGGAGAGACTACATTTTTCTTTTTATTACCATAAAAACCTATATCCGGACATTGTTTTTTTTGTTTTGTTTTTTTTTTAAAGAGGACCTGTCATTTTGAAGCTGTCATAATGTACACAGGAAGGGATAGGAAAGGTCAATGCTGTTTTTTTCCACTTCCTGTCTTGGAGATTACAAGTGAACGAAAATCCCTCTAAAGCGAGGGAAAATCACTTAACAGTCTCCACTGGAAGATTTGGGTTTCCACTGACAAACAGAGAGAGTAAGCCTCCTCAAAAGGGACACAGTTAGCAATGAAACCTGACAGACGTTATAACTCTTCCCTACTCCATCCAAAACTACCCACAAAATTGAATTTTTGACTTACTGTAAAACAGGGCCATCTTACCGAATGGGCACGCTGGGCAGTTGCCCGGGGGGGCCCCATCTGCCCAGTGGCTCAGCCCCAGCCAAGCATTAGTCCCGATTCCCGCGTGCATCCCGCCGCCAAACTGCATCCCGTGTCGGCCCTGCACTGCTGTCAGGCTACTTGGGCTGTGGAGGGGGAGCCCACAACTGCAGGAATGCCTGTCCGCCTCCACGGGAACAGGCACACACAGGACAGTCGAGTTTGACTCCCGTCCGTGTGTGTGTTCACCGGACCCAGCCGCCCAACTTGGGAGCTGTCATTAGCCTTGCACTGCTGTACCAATAAATATCGCCTTATCGATAGTTTGCATTTTTATTCTCATGGGTGATTGTGTAGGCAGGGCCCCAGTGTACTGCATTGCCCGGGGGCCTATAATGCTCTAAAGATGCCACTGCTGTAAAATCCTTTTCTCTGAGTTCATTAACGGATATTGCCCCCTACAGGAGTAGGACACTAGGCAGAAAAAAAAGAACTTGGCTACGCCTGTGGGCAGTCCTAGGCAGTATACTCCCCCTCTCTGCTATAGGTCTTCAGTTTTGCAGTGCCAGAAGAAATACAACTCCATAGAGGGATGGGTGCTGTGTCCACCAATGAACTCCCATTTTGACTTTCATTCATTAGCGGACACAGCTCTCCAGGACTCTGAACCATTGGGACGTTCCCAAGCAGTGCCAAACATGAGGGGTGGAACAACAAAAAATCCCAAGTCTAAACACAATAGCCAACCAGATAAACAGGAGCTCAACAAAAAAACAACTGGAGCCCAGCCTGAACAATACACCTACAAAGAGGGAACAGACCCTCTAAACAGCAGCCTGCAAAACTTTTTGGCCAAAGAAAGCATCCGCAGATGCCAACACATCCTTATACACAACTTTATAGAAACCTGCGCCACTGACGCCCGATGACAGAAGGCCCAAGAAGAACTAAGTGCCCGAGTAGAGTGCGCGGTGACAGGGAGAGGGGGAACCTGACCCCTGATCGAATAGGCCTGAGTCATCGTCTAGTGATAGTAATGGTAAGGATTTCCGCGCTAAGTGTGATTGGTGTGAGTATAATAGTGTATAGTGATCAATAAGAAAGCAGCACACATAGGACTCATAGAAAAAATCCTCAAGATACAAAAAATTGGAATATGTGTAGCGCTAACAAAACATATCTATGAATACTAAATACTGAGCAAATTGATAAATTAGCAATCTTGATACAAGATATAATCTGAAAAGTCCGAGTGAAATAAAATATGTATAAATGTCCAACATAAATTGTGAAAAAATATATTGAATATATGTCCAACCCAAATTGTGAAATCCACAAATATACAGGTCCCTCTCAAAAAAATAGCATATTGTGATAAAGTTCATTATTTTCTGTAATGTACTGATAAACATTAGACTTTCATATATTTTAGATTCATTACACCCAACTGAAGTAGTGCAAGCCTTTTATTGTTTTAATATTGATGATTTTGGCATACAGCTCATGAAAACCCAAAATTCCTATCTCAAAAAATTAGCATATCATGAAAAGGTTCTCTAAACAAGCTATTAACCTAATCATCTGAATCAACTAATTAACTCTAAACACCTGCAAAAGATTCCTGAGGCTTTTAAAAATATCATGGGTACTCATAATGGTGACAGGGACATAGTGTAATTCCGCATAAAAACACTATATTTATATTGTGCTTCTTTTCCACTTCATGCTGTATGATGTCTGCTCAAATGTGAGTGTACTTGCTTTGTTTTAATAAATATAGTGTTTTTATGCGGAATTACACTATGTCCCTGTCACCATTTTTTTATATGCCATCGGTTGTTGCTTGATTGCTGAGTACCCATTATTTTGCATTGGAGGAAGAGACATCTGGTGGAGCTTTCTGATACTACATCTTGCCTATATTGGTCCATCCATTCATTTGGTTGACCCACAAAATCTGGTAAGCTGCTAGTTTGCTTACTCTGTGACTTCTTTTCCTCCTGGTGCATTTTTTTCCTCTCATTTCATCTTTATTTTCTGGAACTTACCTGCTGAGACCTTTGGTTTCCGCGGCTTTCCTCGGCACCCTTGTAATTGTTTTTTTACACATGTGGTGGATACTTCCTGAATATTGCTATATACAGTATTACACTATGTCTCCGTTATCCTTCCCTTATTTATGACACCGTCTGCTGCTTGATTGCTTAGTATCTATCGTGTTTATTGGAGGAGAGACATCTGGAGGAATTTTTCTACCATATCAAACGTATTTTGGTCTATCCATTAATTTGGGTGACCTACATATTCTGGTAAGCCTTGAATCTGCCTACTTGGTGAACCTTTTCTTCTTGTGTGGCTCCCTGCTCTTTGTCATTCCATCCTTGATTCAGAGATCTACCTGCCAAGACCTGTGGTTTCCCTTTTTTTGATTTTTTGGCACTATATATTTGTGGATTTCACGATTTGGGTTGGACATATATTCAATATATTTTTTCACAATTTATGTTGGACATTTATACATATTTTATTTCACTCGGACTTTTCAGATTATATCTTGTATCACGATTGCGAATGTATCAATTTGCTCAGTATTTAGTATTCATACATATGTTTTGTTAGCGCTACACATATTCCAATTTTCTGAGTCATCGTCTGCCTGATCCATCTGGAATTGGTCGCAGAAGCAGTGGACAGCCCTTTTCTTAGCCCATCCTTGATCACAAACAGTGGGTCTGACCTCCGAAAAGATTCCGTAGCTGCCAGATACATCCGAATCGCCTGAACCCTATCCAGGGCATGCAACGCAAATTCCTTAGGATGTTTGGGCCTGGGACACAGAAGGCAACACAATGTCTTCATTCAAATGGAAATCAGGGAATACCTTAGGAAGAAGAGACGGACATGAGCGAAGAATTACCTTATCTTTGTGGACCACCAAGTAGGGGGTAGGACAGGATAATGCCACCAGTTCCGACATTCTGTGAGCAGAGGGGATAGCCACCGAAAAGGCCACCTTCTGGGACAGCGTAAGCAGGGGAATCTCCTGAATATTCTCAAAGGGAGGCTTCTGGAGAACTTAAAGCACCAAGTTCAGATCCCACGGTGGTAAAGATCACAACGAAAGAGGGGAATGGGCACAGGGCCCCCATAGCAGGCAATGTCCCCCTCCTAGCCGATAACCCAGTCGCTGGTGGCGCAACACCGCAACACAAAAAATCATCAGGAACAGAGATCCTGGCAGTGAACTAGGTGCTTACTCCTGACTAGGCAGAAAACAAACTGAAGATCTATAGTAGAGTGGGGGAGTATACCACCTAAGACTGCCTATAGGCGTAGCCAAGTTCTTTTTTATGCCTAGTGTCCTACTCCTGTAGGGGGCAATATAACCCGATGGTTCAGAATGCTGGAGAGCTGTGTCAATGAACCAAAGAAAAACAGGATTTTTGACTTACCGTAAAATTCTTTTCTTAGAGTATAATAAGGATTACAAAGTCACTCTGATACAATAGATTATACTGCTGCCTTCAGGAGATTGAACACGGCAAACAGAGCTGTAAGTTATCCCCATATAACCCTTTCCCTGTACCATCCTTCTCCAATGTCGTGATAAATCAATGGTGGGAGTGGATCACAGTGAACTTCCCTTGGCAGAGAAAGATGAAACCTTGTCCTGAAGTTTATAGACTTTAATGACGAGCTGCTAAATTCTAACTGGAGGTAGTAAAATGGGAAGCAGGATGTCCCCTATGGGAACCTTCAGAAATGACAAAAGAAAGCCAGACTTGTCTAAAGCAAGTAGTAACTGGAAGAGAGACTAGAGCAGAGCATACCAAATCTTGATAGTGGAGAAGTCTTCTTTTCCGTAGGATATAGAGATTGGGAGAAATCTGTCCAGGTTAGGTGAAAGGAAGAGACCAACCTGGAAAAAAAAGGGGTCTTGGGCATCAAGACAACCATGTCTCTCTTCCCTGAGAAGTTTAAAGGGTGGTTTATGAAGATTTTGGAAATAATGTGAGTGACACCCTGTACGAAGGTTTCACATTTAAAAAATGGCACAGTGTTCTTTTCCTGCCACCAGCCAGTGGCCAGGTTCTTTTTAAAGGGCAAAGCCATAAACTTTCTGCAGCTGTGGTCCAGAAGATACCATGTGGCCCCATATTCAGACAAACAGGAGAGTGCCAAGCAGGAGCAAAAGTAATAAGCTCCATCAAGACAGCCGTCGCACTCCTGGTGCCATACACCCTAAGGAGTCTAAAGGGGCAGGTTTCCATTAGATGGATGCAGCACAGCTCTGGACTTGTAAATCACTCTGTGGCAACCCACACATTGCAAAAAGTGTCTAGGAGCCCAGTGCCCGAAGAGTACATTATAGGCCAGCTAAGCTTCTTCACAGTGACGTCTGGCACAACCTCTGTGATTATGCCGAGGTTCAAACAATCTGGAAAGCTGCAATATGAACCCTTTCTGGCTCTGCAGCAACAGTAGAAACTTGCTAAACCAATAGGTTGATAGATCTCAAAGAAAAAGGTTGCTTCTCTAACAGGAAAGACACTGTCAATTCTCCTAGGATGTTAGCAAAAAAATAGAGCCTGATGGGAGTGGGAGGGGTTGTACTGAGTTGTCTTACAGGTTTGTATGCCAGTGTCTAATCTCTTGAAGGCAGTATAACCTAATGTACCAGAAGTACTTCACCCTGTGTCTCTTAAAGAGGAGTTCCAGCCTGGGGAAAAAAATTAAAAGTCATCAGCTATGAACACTGTAGCTGCTGACTTTTAATATAAGGACACTTACCTGTCCAGGGAGTCTGCGATGTTGGCACCCCAAGCTGATCTGTCCATCGGCTCCTGGTGCAGGTGTGGGCATCTTCACTAAGGGAAACAGGAAGTGAAGCCTTGCGGCTTCACAGCCCGTTTCCTACTGCACATGCATGAGTCATAAATTAAGTAGATAGCTGCACAATGATTGCTGTGATCCTACTTGGAAGTGGGAGCGGGAACCTGGTTTTGACATGTATCAGTTTCCCCCCGAAAGGTACCAAATGTGGCAGAAGAGGGGGGATGAAGCAAACAAGCAGAGCTTCCCCTTTTGGGTGAATGATTAGGGAAAAAATGTTGGTTCCAGATACATTTTTATTTGCTTTAGGGGAGCTAGAGACATACAGTGAATTTGCCGCAAAGCAGTGTTGTTTTGAGAAGACAGTGGGAATTACAGTGGTAAATGTGAAAAGCAGTAACAGCTTATGAGGATTATGAAAGCTGACAAAGTTCTACATCACCAATTTCTCTCTGTGGCACTTTCAAGGTATCCATTTCACGAATGTGGTGAAATACGTAGAGTTATAAGAATACGATTTGGTGTATGGGTAGCAAGTTTTATTTCAGGGAAGATTATTGCTCTGAACAGAAAAAGGCACAGGCTTATGTCAATGGGCTTTTGTTTGTGTCATATTGGTTTTGCATTCCTATACAAGTCTATACAAATGCCTCTTAAAGCAGGTCAAACAATGGTCAACTGCATGTCAAATCCACCAATCATTAAATGCTGAATACTCTCAGAAGCATCTCAAACCGACGTCAAATTTATGCCATCAACACACCAAAAAAAGGGATTGAAAGCCCTGATAATGCTCTACAGAGAAGAGGGATACTGGTGGAGAGAACACTGAAACCAAGTTAATAAAAAAGAAAGTAAAGAAATGTTGGAAATGGAAAATAAAATATGGTGAAGACAATTAAATAGCAATAATAATGGGAAGAAGAAAGCAAAATCAGAGTGAATTATATTTTTTATTGATATTGCCTGTCTCTGCAATTGTGTATTAAAGTAGAGCTATAAGCAAAACCTTTTATTTATTTTTTTGGATAGAGTAATCTGGGATTTTCTTTATTTTCATTTTTAACTATAGTGGCAAACAGGACAAATAGAGAGGGTGAATCTCATTAACAGGGGAACAGACAGCAATAAAAACTGACAGGTGTTCTAATCCCTCTCCACTGCATCTCCACTAAAAAAAAAGTTTTGCCCTTAGTTGTACTTTTAAAAGGAAATCGAAAAATTAGCATATGGTCTCAAAAGAATTTGACGTTCAGGATGACTACCAAAAGAATAAATGTATAATTGTCTGATATAGCAGATCTTTTAAAAACATACATAATAAACACTATGTGCCAAGCAAGTCAGAGTATTGACACAATAACCTATTAAGATAAACATCAGCTTAAAAAAGAGACTTGTACTGAAACTATGGGGTCTGCCACTTCTGACCTTTAGTTCACTGACAGTAGTCTGGCAGTCATGCTAAAGCAACTATGTAAATCTATCTACATTCTGACTTCACTTGCTGCATACTTGTCTGTGATCACAGACATTGAATGGGCAAACTTGCCGACCAAGCCTTATTTTTTTTAATGCTGCTTATGATCCACCTTCCCACAGATTTATTTACAATACGGTGGGGTAGAGAGGTGGTTAAAGTGATTGTAAAATCTCGTTTTTTTCCCTTATCAAAATAACAAATATGTTATACATACTTGCTCTATGCAGTTGGTTTTGCACAGAGCAGCCCAGATCCTCCTCTTCTCGGGTCCCTCTTCTGTGATCCTGGCCCCTCCCTCCTGTTCAGTGCCCCAACAGCAAGCAGCTTGCTATGGGGGCACCAGAGCCAAGTCACAGCTCCCTGTGTCCATTCAGACACAGAGCCCCGACCACTCTCTCCCCTGTTTGGCTAGCTGACTTTGATTGACAGCAGCAGCAACTAATGGCGCCACTGCTCTGTCTCAGCCAATCAGGAGGGAGAATTTTGGATGGCGGAGACACTCGTGGACATCGCTGGACAGAGAGGGACCTCAGGTAAGTGTTAGGTGGGCTAAGGGGGGGGGGGCGCTGCTGCACATAAAAGGCTTATCTTCATGCAAAGAATGCATTAAGATAAAAACCTTCTGCCTTTACAACTCCATTAATGAAAATGACTCCCAGCACCCAGCTCACTTTTGTCAATATAAAGGAATTTGCATCCCATATTATCCCTCATAGTCCATCTATGCAAAGCAACACAAGGTCTACATACCTCTTTCCGTCTGTTATCTTCCTCATCCATGACATCAAACACTTGTTCCAGGACCTTCACTCCAAGACCCTTCACAACATCAGTTCTCAAAGCCTCAATCATTCTGCGGAACTTTTGTGGAACAGTTAAATTATCTGCACAAGACAAAAATGAAAGGTTCTTAGACTTAGTTGGAGTGCACAGCATCTGTCTATCAAATTTCTAAACAGCAATTTAAAGGACCGGTGTACCTTTAATCAAACTATCATTAGTTCCCCCTTCTCAGTCCCCCTAAGAAAAATTGCATTTACAAACCCTACTTACTTACCACTGTTGCAGAGCTCCAGTCCTCTCCAGCATGCATCCAATGGAACAAAATTCCCTTTAGCACCGTTAGCACCATAACTCTACAACAGAGTAAAGTGAGCGACCTGGGTAGGGGTGGGGCAGTGCAGGCAGTTCAAGGTACACTTGTCCCATAGGGGTGGCCATTATGGTCTCATAATCAAAAACAATGTGGTGCATGTCAAGCAGAAATTTCTGGTCACCTGTATCAGGTAGATATGAAATATATATGTATGCTTAGTTTTGTTGTAGCTAGCAAGTGTCCTCTTGGCTCCTTTTCACGTCTGTAGCAGTTACAAACTGTTGAAAGCCTTCTGTTTAAAAGCCTTGTAGATGCAATTTACATGAATACGTGGAACTGGTTCATAGGAGTGGCTCATCCCAAATGGCAGAGTCTGAGGTTTCAACCATATGTAGCAATTTAGGCAGTCAGACTAAGGAGAGGTTTACTTTAACAATTGCAACGGTTATAGTAAGTGACAGATTTTTTTTCGTATAAACATTTTGGTACATGCTATAACAAATTAAAAACTATGAATTATATATATTTTTTTTTTTTCTTAGGTATTTGGAATAATAAGTTACAACAATGGTTAAAGTAACCCCTTTGTGCCTAAGGGTAACAAAAATCCTAATGCCTAAGCACAATTTTGCAACTTTGACATGTGTTAGTAAAACCGTACATATCATCACAACTATTTTGTGCAACCAGGTGGATTATGCCTTGTTCTTATCAGGACAAAGTAGGCTTTCATTTGGTGGTAAATGGTAATACATATCCCTTTTTTTTTTTTTTTTTTTTAGTTTCAATAGTTTTTATTAGTTGTTTGATTTTTTTTTATTATCAAAGGAAAACTGGCCTAAAATAATAAAAAAAAATATTTTTTTAAATGTAGCTGTACGTTTCTTGCTACTACCATAACCTTCCACCAAAGAACAACCCCAGAATAAATTCTGCTGCTCCTGAAGATCAAAGTAATACCACATATGTGTATGTTATTTGCAGTTTGTACCCTAAGAGCCGGTTCACACTGAGGCGACACGACTTCGGGGGGAGACCTGTGAAGTCGCGTGCACCGCTGTGCACCGCAACTTCGGCGCGACTTGCAGGGACTTCACATAATGGAAGTCTATGCAAGTCGCTCCGAGGTCGCCCCAAAGTAGTACAGGACCCTTTTTCTAAGTCGGAGCGACTTGTGTCGCTCCTATTAGAACGGGTCCTGTACTACTCAATGGACCGCGACTTGTCAGGCTGACAAGTCGCCTGACAAGTCGCGGCAGTGTGAATGGGCTCTTAGTACAGCCCAGAAACAATAGTGCGCATTTTGTTTTTTGTTTTTTTATCCTACATAAAAACACACTGACACAAACACTAATACAAATTAAAAAAAAAAAAAAACTGACCCTGACCTTGACCCAAACAATAACCCTGGCACTGACATAGATCAAACCTTAATCTAAGTTTTTTTTGTTTATTATTATTATTATTTTTTTTTTTTTAACACACACTTTTTCAATTAAAGGCTATCACAGCGATCAGGTGACCAGGAATTGGGAGTTCCCAGTCCCGGTTCCGGGCCCAGAGCACCTGGTTGAGAGCACGCCATGCGGTATGCTCCCAGCACAAAGGCAGATACGCAAATATGCGGCCCAATGGAAAAATGCCCAGTCTAGTGGGGCCTTATATTTGCATACAATTGGCGCCAAGGGGTTAATATTTAAGGTTAATCACTCATAGACAAGGAGTTTATACTTCCGCTATTCTTCAAAAAACAGAGGTAACAGGTGTTTAAAAAAAGTAGTAATATGTAATTTTTAACATCGTAATAAAATGTATGTTTCAGTCCAGGAAGTAGAGCTGCACGATTCTGAATAAAATGAGAATCACAATATTTTTGCTCAGAATAAAGATTACGACTCTCTCATGATTCTTGGCGTAACATCCTCTTTTATATTATACAAAAAAATTGGGTTACCTTTACTGTTTAGATTTTTTTAAATTCATTAAATTGTATTTTTTTCCCAAAAAGCTGCGTTTGAAAGACTTCTGTGCAAATACAGCGCGACATAAAAGATTGCAATGATCGCTATTTTATCCTCTAGGCCAGTGATGGCGAACCTTGGCACCCCAGATGTTTTGGAACCACATTTCCCATGATGCCCATGCACTCAGCAGTGTAGTTGAGCATCATGGGAAATGTAGTTCCAAAACATCTGGGGTGCCAAGGTTCGCCATCACTGCTCTAGGCCCTAGAGACTAGGGTCTCTGCTAAAAAAATATATATAATGTTTGTGGGTTCTAAGTAATTTTCTAGCAAAAAATACTGATTTTAACTTGTAAGCAACAAGTGTCAGAAAAAGGCTTAGTCTTTAAGAGGTTAAACTGCCCTCCTTTACAGACTTTTTATTCCTTTGATCTAAAACGGTGATCACTAAATGGCGGACAGTGGGCCAAATGCGGACCGCGTCACGTTTCCATTCGGACAGCTGCGGTACCGCTATTTAGCAGCCTTCTCTTCCCCTGCCGTCGCTCTGTAATCCTCACAGAGCAGACAGCAGGAGACAGGACAGTTCTGGATTGAGGGTGGAGCTGGGCGGAGCTGCCCGAGGTTAACAAGCAGATGACTGGCTGAAAGAATGAAGGGCGGTCCTAGCAACCATTCACAATCTTACAACACCCCCCTCCATCCAGATATGCTATGCCTGTGCCTCCCTCCAATCTTTGATCTGTGTAAGCAAGGTAAGACAGTGAGGGAGGGGGTGAAGTCGCAGGGAGTGAGGACACTAGTTTGAAAAGCTCAAAATGAGGAACGTGTGTACTGAGAACAGTGAAAATGGGAGAGCTGAGGACTGTGGTGGTGTGTGTGTGTGACTAAGTACTGTAATGTGAGGGAGGGGGGGTTAGGACAATGAAGTGGGGGGCTGAGAACTGAAATGGGGGTGGGATTGAGGACATTAAAGTGGAGAGCTGAGGACTGTGATGTGGTGGGCTGAGGACATCATAGTGGGAGGGGGGCTAAGGACATTAAAGTGAGGCCCTGAGGACTGTGATGTGGGGGGCCCTGAGGACTGTGATGTGGTGGGAACTGAGGACAATAAAGTGGGGGGGGGGCTGAGGACTAATGTAGAGAGCGCTAAGGACAATAAAGCGGGGGACTGGGGACTGTAATGTGTGTGTGTGTGTGTGTGTGTGTGTGTGTGTGCGTGTGTGCGTGGGGGGGCATTTATTTGGGGGAGGCTGAGGACTGTAATGTGGGTGGGCTAAGAAATGTAATGTGGGGGGCAATAAGCACAGTAATGTGAAGGGGGCTAAGGGCAGTAATGCGGGGTAGCTGAAAACTTTATTGTGGGGGGGGGGTATTGGGGAACCGAGGACAGTAATGTAGGGGGGATGATGTAAAAAGGGGCAGAGGATAATACTGTCGGGGGGGGGGGAGGGTCGATGACAAGGAAGTGTGAGAACTGTGAAAGGAGTGGAAGGTGGTGCTGTAAAGGGGGACCTGAGGACACTCATCAAGAGGGCTGAACTACCCGCGAGAAACATAGAGAAAGAAGTCCTTGACCTTTTTTTCCCAAAATCGCGCAGAACCAAGCCGCATGGTGTTGCGGCAACATGCTGTTTGGCACATGTGAAAAGACGCCACGGGTACGGACATGATATTCGGACCTCTGCTAGAAGAAAATTTTACTGACCGGACCTCGGTGAATTTTAATTCAATATCCCTGATCTAAAAGAAGGAAATTATACATTGTAAAGCATAGTGTTTATAGTTATCTAGCAGTCTTAACAGTGTTGATAAACATTTGCCAGAGGTACTTTTTTTTTTTTTTTTTGACAGCTGTGAGTGAGCAGAGAACAGCTCTGTATGAATTGAGGAAAGTCCATTTCTCTTCAGCTCTACCTGGAAGCAATGAACCAGTGGTTAAAGGCTCAGTTCCCCTTCTCTAGAAAATAGTCCTTGTGGCACCAAGGAGGTCAAATGGGCCCCAGTAGAGTTTAAAAATCTGTGTAGCTTTGTATTATAGCTTTTTAAATAAACATTATTTGGATTGTTTTACCTGTAGGCCATTTAGATTCCCCCTGAAGCCTGGCTAAACAACTCCTAGCTAGCAACCCCCACGTTCTAACTAGGACGTGTAAACTGTCCAACATTTTGCATCCATGTAATAAATCAGGAGGTATGGATTGCTAGCTACACGTTTTTTAGCCAAGCCTTTGAGGGGACCTAAATAACCTACAGGTAAAACAGTAAAATAATGATGCTTTTACGAAGCTGCACAGATTTTTAACATTTACTGCAGCCCCTTGACTGCATAGGCTATTTCCTGGTAAAAGGTAAACTTAGCCTTTATAGGTGTCATTATGGTTTATGCTGCAGACTGAGATGCTAGTTGCCCTGAGTGACCTAACAAACGTAAAATAATTTTTTTCATTAGGAAGGGGATATTGATTCCACACCTGATGGTATGTCTTGGAAAAATACATCTTCTTGGCCTTCATCAGCTCTTCCATGTAACATTAATGTGTCTCTATATTTCCTGTGGATTCTAAATTCATCACAAGGACCTGGTGACACTTGACCTCTGTCCTTTTCCATGTGTAATGTTTGTGTCATCAGATCGACCAAGTCATTCATATCTCCAGAGTCTGAGCTTTTCCTTAAAGCAAAAGGGGGAAAAAGATAGAATTGTGGTCATAAGAGTACATTGCTAATATGCCTTCTGGCCCTTTATTGGTTTTAGTGATCAAAGTTTACAAAAATCATGAATAGTATGTAGGAAAATACTTCAAAGATTTTACAAACCACTATCTTTGCCATAAGAGATAAATAATAATAAAAAAAAAGAGCAAGAAATGTAACCAAACCTTTGCACAACCTGCATTACAATGCAGTAAGATGTTTTTGTATCTAATATCGAAATAGCTGAGATGGTTTGAGTAAACAGCGCTCTAGTACCCCAGTAGATTTATCACAAATGAAGCATTTAAAGTACAGCTGTCATTAGAGAAGTATGGGATTTTCATTGTGGCATCTATCTTAAAATGTCAATTACTTGGCTGTTTCTGGCTGCAATACTTCAGATTCACAAAATGTTTTATCAAACCCCTGCACACTGCTATAGCCAATATATGTTATATTTTGTTTGCACTTTTTGCAGTATATGTTGAAGCTGACCAACTGAAAGAAATCAATCACTATGGCCAGCCCCTACATTAATGTGCAAAATGCCAAAAACTGACTTGCTCACCTTGTTTTTTCATATGTTTATTAGGCATATTTTTTTAACTACAAAGGAATAAATTACAATTAGCAATAAACTGAGAATATAAAAATAACTTATATATCTTTTGATTTAATGAAAGAGAATAAAGGCAAAAAAATGCATCACTAGTATTGGCAACCTAACTCATATTCTTTAAAGAAGTTCTAGTGCAATACTTTAGCTTCACAGGCTCAAAGAAAGGTTCTGTACATGAGTGTTCGAAAAATGTAAGAATACTTTATTTCCTGTCAAATTAGTGACTCAGAAAGCATTAAAGCCTAGGTGTTAGCCTGGCGGCCAGGTAACTAGCATTCTCAAAAGAAGTTTGCAATGGCAGCCTACATAACTTTCTCACAACAGCTATACTTTAAATACAGCATATTTCCACTTTTGCAGTCAAATTTGAGAAGACCTCACCTATGTTTGTTATGTTTTACCATTTGCACAACATACTTAAGGGCCTTGCCTTCTGTCAAGCAGATCCAGCTACTCAGCAAAGGGATCTGTCCGCTTATCCCTGCTGAGCAAGTGGATGACAGGTCTGTGTCTGCTCTGCTATGCAGGACACACTGCCTTTCCGTTTTCATTCAAGTGTCATCCGATCTGATCCACCAGACCGATGTGGAACAGATCCCCATCTGTCTGTTTTTGGCAACCCCCGACTGGATCGTATGTTGGTGGGTGTCAGCAGACACATTTCTGCTGACATCCGCTGCTCCATAGAGAGCTATGGATGGTTTGATCGGGTATGCCTGAAAAACCGACAGGTGGACCAGATCGATCCATGAGTGTGAAAGGGGCCTAAACAAAAATAAAAAATTGGATTTTTAACTTACCGTAAAATCAATTTTTCTGATGTTCATTGATGAACACAGCTCTTCATCTTCATGACCATAGAGTTATGATGTCCCCTACAGGAGTAGGACACTAGGCAGAGAATAGCTTGAGCATGCCTATGGGGCAGTCCCTGGGGGTATACTCCTACTTCCTGCTATATTTTTGTAACAAGCAGTGTCAGAAGAAAAAATAACCCAACTCCAAAGAGAGGCAGGTGCTGTGTCCATCAATGAACATCAGAGAAATGGATTTTATGGCAAGTCAAAAATCCCATTTTCTCTTTCGTTCACTGAGGGACCTAGCTCTTCATCTTCATGACCGTAGGGACGTCCCAAAGC
The DNA here is from genome assembly GCF_965119305.1 of Pelophylax lessonae. NCBI lineage: Eukaryota > Metazoa > Chordata > Amphibia > Anura > Ranidae > Pelophylax > Pelophylax lessonae. The sequence continues at coordinate 85,434,080 of NC_138775.1, read as the reverse complement.
TGTATCAAACATGAGGGGTGGGAACAGCAGAAAACAAACTTGCCAAAGGCTAAACATAGCCAACCAGGTAACATGGAGCTCAACTGAGAACCACTGGAGCTCACCTGAAAAAAAACACCCCAAAGTGGAAATGTCCTCTAAACAGCAGCCTGAAAAACTTTGTAGCCAAAAGAAGCATCCGCAGATGCCAATATATCCACTTTATAAAACTTCGTGAATGTGTGCACAGACGACCAAGGGGCCGCTTTGCAAACTTGCACTACTAATGCCTGATGACGGAAGGCCCAGGAGGCACTAAGTGTCCAAGTAAAGTGCGCCCTGAGAGGCAAAGGAGGAACCTGATTAATAGAATAAGCCTGAACCACAGTCTGCCTGATCCATCTGGAAATGGTCACAACAGAAGCAGCCAGCCACTTGTGAGTGTCACTTGTGAGGTCCATCTGTTAGGACAGTGTGTCTGACTTCCTAAACAACTCCGTAGCTGCCAGATACACCCCGATTGGCCATACCACATCCAGGGAATGCAAAGCAACTTCCTTAGGATGCTTAGGCTTAGTAAACAGGGAAGGCAACGCAATGTCTTAATTTAGATAAAAATCAGAGACGACCTTTGGAAGGAACGACAGATATGGTCAAAGAACCACCTTATCCCTGTGCACCACTAGATAAGGTGAATGACAAGACAGCGCTGTCGCAGTAAAAGCCACCAAAAAGGCCCCCTTTTGGGAGAACGTAAGCAGAGGAATCTCACAAATATTTTCAAAGGGTGGTTTCTGAAGAACGGACAACACCAAATTAAGGTCCCATGGCGGAAAAGGAGAATGCACCGGGGGAGCCAAGTGTCTCACTCCCTCGAGAAAGGTACGCACCAAGGAGTGGGAGACCAACGGACATTGAAAAAAAATCACCAAGGCCGAGACCTGGTCCTTGATGGTACTAAAGGCCAAAGGTTGGAGGAAAGCCAAGATCCAAGTCACCAAAAAGGAGCGAGGGTGAACCCCAAGAGACTCACACCACGCAATGTAATGTCTTCAAAGTACGATGGTAAATCTTCCTAGAAGTAGATTTTCTAGCTTTTAAAAGCGTAGGAATCACCGACCAGCCATACCAGATCGGCGTGCCAAGGCTGGCATCTGTGGTGACAACTGTCCAGTACAGGGGAAGAAAGGATTTTCCCTGAAGTGGCGGAGAGCAAAGCCACCAAACCAGGGACCCCCTCGTGCTCTGGCTCAACACGATCAGATTGTCCAGAGACTGAGGATTCTTTTTCCATTTTACTAGAATCTCCTATTGCAGAGATCTTGTGTGGAACTGTGCAAATGGAACCGCCTCAAAAAGGTAGACACCATCAGACTCAGCACCCGCATGCAAGTCCGAAGAGATGATCCTCTGCTGGACAGCAGACACCAAATCGCCTCCTGCAACTTCTGAAGTTTTGCCAGAGGGAGAAACACTCTGGCCGAGGCCGAGTCCAGAGTCAGTCCTAAATATTTCAGGCTTGTGGACGGGACCAGAGCAGACTTCTGAAGATTCAGAATCCAGCCAAACTCCCTCAGGGTTTGCAGAGTGGTCAACAGGGCAGTCAAAGACTCTGCTCACAAAAGCAGGTCATCCAGGTACCCCAGTATCGCGATCCGCCCGCTGACGCAGTAATGCTAGAACCAGGGCCAACACTTTTGTGAATACCAGAGGAGTGGAGGCGAGACCAAAGGGTAATGCAACAAATTGATATTGCTCCTTGCCCAAGCGAAGGAAGAGCTGATGGGCAATACAAATGGGAAATTTGAAGGTAAACGTCCCTAATGTCGATGGATGCGAGAAAGTCCCCCTGATGTAGGGATGCCACCACTGTGCGCATGGATTCCATTTGAAACTTCTGTGCCCGCACAAAGCAGTTCAGCACCTTGAGGGGCAGAATTGGACGCACCTTGCCCTCCTTCCTGGGAACCATAAACAGGTTTGAATATAAACCTTTGAAACGTTCCGACATCGGAACAATCACTTCTTGAAGTAACAAATCTTGCACTGCCCCATACCGATCCCTTAAGCGATCTGGGGATAAGTGCAGGTTGGAAGGGAAGAACCTTTCCGGCAGATATGATCGAAACTCCATCTTGTACGCGGATCAAATGACTTTGTGGGCGCTTGTGAGGCAGAAAAGGAGGGTCCCTGACGGCGACGGGACTCCTTAGCCTTGGAAGCCTGGGGAAGAAGAGTACCCTTTCCTCCTGTGAGGCCTTTGATGATGTCATCTAAGGAAGCTCCAAACAGGCGATCCCCACGAATGGAAGATCGGACAAGGCCTTCATATAAGCCTGGTCCGCAGACCAGCACTTCAGCCAAATAATGTGCCGCAGGACCACTGCTGAGACAGACAGTCTAGAAAGCAAGGGAGCGGCATCCAAAGAGGGGTCACAGACAAATTGTAGCCCTTGGACCAACTGATCCGCCAGCTCTACAAAGGAAGGAGGGAGCTGTTTCTCCTCCAGGTCCTGGCGTGAAACTTTTGCCCATTCAGCCATAGTCTGAAACTGTAGTTGGCTTGGGTACCGATGGGTCATTGTGTCCTGGGCAAGGTGAGCCATGAGGAGGCGCCAACTGCCATGGCCACGAAGATGAAATGGGCTGCAGGAGAATCCAAGCTGGACTTCGCCGGCGTGAGTAGATGACGTGGAACGCATGCATCCCTAATGCCGTGACAATGTATTTCACGTGCATGCGCTTTTACAAGTCCAGAGAATGACGGCAATCAGAGATTTTAAGCCCAATGTGGGGGCGGAGAGTGGGCAGAGCTAAAGGGAGAACTACAAATTAACCCATCAGTGCCCTTTTTATATTACATAACACACAACCTTTTATTAGCACCACATTTTAAAAACAATGTGCTAATTGATAGGCAATCATTATGAAGCATATTATTATAATAATAATAATAATAATAATAATAATAATAATAATAAATGCAAAAAAGTTAATTTGTAAATAGAAAAAAAATAATGAAATAAAAATAATATTTATAATAAAAAAAGAAAAAAAAGTGTGTGTATCAAACTATTTATAACAAATTATCATACAAAAATAGATTATAAAATAAATATTAGACAATAAAACTAAATATTCTCATTATCAGTATTAAAAAATCTCCTAAGTAACACAATATATAATATTCATTTCACATTTGAAATTCTATTTAATGTTGGACACAAACATAAACGCTCTAAGTGTCCATAAATCAAAATGAAAAAGTGGAAGTGAACTAATATTTCTCAGTGCTCAATAATCACTATGATGTGTCACCAAGGTGATATCCTCCACCCATTAGTAGAATTGTGAACTCACCGGAACCATATGCTGTCTAGATTATAGGACAGCAAACACGCCATGGAATTGATATACTCTTTCTCAGGAAGTGGTCTCAAGTGACAGCGATTAATGCGCTCCCGCGCCTAATCCTGGATCCCACGGCAGTTGATTGTCTGTTCCTTCACTCTCTGGTGGACAGGCACTTCCATACAAAGCAGAACCTCCCCCCTCGTTGTCAGCCCACTCTTCTGAGAATTCCATCAGGGCACTTGGTACTGGAGCCAGCGGACGGTTAACACCGGGTGCCAAAATCGTAACGTACACCATTATAGCAGAACCTTCTCTGCATAAATAAAGAACCAAGCCCTTTTTTTTACCAACCGTGAATAATCAGAACAGCCTCAATATTTAAGGGGGGAGAAAGCAAATCCACTTCATTCACGTAAAAAAAGGGAGACAGGTCATACCTGTGCAGATCGTCACTGCCTTGTACCTGTATGACACTGCAACTAGCTCCACATTTTACCAAGGAGCAGTGCATAACACAGGATCCACTGCCTGAAGTGACTTTACAGGCCCCATGTCTTCTTATTCTACAATGGGGCTTGGGTACGGTGCCAATGGCATGCCTGTGGTATTATTCCAGAAACTGCGCAATTAGTTGAAACAGCAAAATCTCCCTCAGGAGAAAAAAAGACATCCATCACCTAAGGACACTAGCACAAAACTGAGAATAACTGTCTGTGGGAGGGTATATTGGGGGGGGGTCCTAACAGTTCTGTTTGCCAGTGTCCAAGCATTTAAAGGTAGCAATATATAACCCAGTTATCGAAGACTAAGCCTGTGTCATGTACTGTATGATCAAGAACTTTGTATGCTCTCTGATTGTGCATTACCTGTTTTACAAAAGACTCAACTTCACTAACTTGGGTGCTACATCCCTCCCACAAAAGCTAAGCCCCGCTCACTCACTATCCCTGTCTGGAAAACTTTGTGGGCAAGACTTAACAGACCCTCAAAATATCTTTTATCATCTGAACAGTATAAAGCACTTCAATAAAAAGATTTTGTATACCATGAAGAAAGCCACGCACTAAGTAGTACGTAAATAAATCACCTACCTCTCCTTACATTCTCCTTCAGACTTGTCTGTGGAACTTGTGGAAGAGCTTAAGTATTCTTCAGACATCTGCCATACAGGCTTTTGTTTTTTCATCTTAATCATTACAAAAATGTAATGGTTAGTTAACAGAAACCCTACTGTGGAATTAAATTAAAAAATGCAATTCTGATTCAGAATTCTCAGATTTGGAAATTGTTTGTGCTTTTCAATTAGAATAACGGAATTTTTGTAAAATCTTACCTGTAAAATTCCTTTCTCTGAGTCCTCCGACAGTCGCCGCCTCTTCATATTCGTCACATATGGGTATTAGACTTTGCTCCGAAGGAGTAGCTAGGCAACAGAATAGAACATTAAAGCTTTTAACATATCCCACCCTCAAGGGGTGGTCCCCTCAGTCAATACCCTCCTACTTCCTGCAACCATATCTCAGTTTCAGTGGAATAGCAGTAGAGTATACAACCAAACCCCAAAAGAGGGGCGGGGGCGGCGACTGTCGGAGGACTTAGAGAAAGGAATTTTACAGGTAAGATTTTACAAAAATTCCGTTTTCTCTTACGTCCTCCGACAGTCGCCGCCTCTTCATATTCGTCACATATGGGGACGTCCCAAAGCAGTGCAAACATGAGGGGTGGGAAACGCATCCGCGCCGAAAGGCAACGCAGTCTCCGCATCAAAGAAAGGAACCTTACCAAAGGAAGGAAACCAGCTGGGCTACAGGAAAAACAAGTGCTCAACAGGAGCAACAACCCAGGAAAAGACAAATAACCAGGGGATAAAAAACTTATCCCAACAGCCAGAGGTCCCCAACAAGGGACCCTAGGGAATTGCCGCACTAAGAACCTTGCGGCCAAAGGAAGCATCCGCCGATGCCTGAGCATCTACTTTGTAGAATTTTGTGAAAGTATGCACGGTCGACCAGGTCGCCGCCTTCCACACCTGGGCTACAGAAGCCCCATGACGACAGGCCCAAGACGTACTCAGAGATCTAGTAGAGTGCGCCTTCACAGGCACAGGGGGAACCTTCCCCTGCAAAGCATAGGCCTGTTCAATGGTCTGCCTGATCCATTTGGCGATGGTAGAGGCCGACGCCGCCATGCCCTTCCGAGGACCCTCTGGAAGAACAAACAAGGAGTCCGTCTTTCGAAAAGACTCAGTCGATTTAAGGTAAACCCTTATCGCCCGAACAACATCCAAAGAATGTAATCTCACCTCCTTTGGATGTTTAGGCTTCGCGCACAGCGAAGGCAAGACAATATCCTCATTAAGATGGAATTCCGAAACTCGCTTCGGAAGAAAAGAAGGATTAGGTCGCAAGACCACCTTATCCAAATGAACAACCAGATACGGAGACTTGCAGGACAAAGCCGCCAGCTCCGACACTCTGCGAGCCGAAGTGATCGCAACCAAAAAGGCGACCTTTTTGGACAACATAGACAACGAGATCTCCCTGATCTGTTCAAAAGGAGCACGTTGTAACACAGATAGAACGAGATTCAAGTCCCAAGGGGGCAGAGGATCCCTCCTAGGAGGAACCAGATGCCGCACTCCCTGAACAAAAGTGCCAACCAAGGAGTTGGAAGCCACGGGACGTTGAAACAGAACGGCCAGCGCAGACACCTGACCCTTTATCGTAGCCAGCGCCAAACGCTGATCGACACCCGTTTGAAGGAAGGACAGCACTCGGGAAACCGAGTACGTGCGGGGTGAAAACCCCCTGGACTCACACCAGGCAAAATAGGCCTTCCAAGTACGGTAATAAACCTTCCCCGAGGAAGACTTCCTCGCGTTGATCAAGGTATGAACGACCTCTGGGGAGAGACCCTTCTCCTTCAGGACCTCGGTCTCAACAGCCAGGCCGTCAAAGCCAGCGACTGTAAAGCAGGATGGTATATCGGTCCTTGAGACAGGAGATCGTCTCGAAGAGGCAGACGCCACGGGGCGTCGACCGCCAGATTCACGAGGTCTGCGTACCAGGACCGGCGAGGCCAGTCCGGGGCCACAAGAATCACCGTGCTGCGTTCCGAGTGTAACCTGCGAAGGAACCTGGACAGCAACTGAATCGGTGGAAACGCGTACATCAGCCTGTACTGATGCCACGGGGCCACTAACGCGTCCGACGCGTCTGCCCGAGGGTCACGCGTCCTTGCCATGAACCTTCTCACCTTGTTGTTGAGACGAGACGCGAACAGGTCCACATCTGGAAGACCCCACTTCACGCACAACATCTGGAAGACAGCCGGGTGGAGGGACCATTCCCCCTGATCCAGGGTCTGGCGACTCAGATAGTCCGCCTGCCAGTTCTCCACCCCCGGAATGTGAACCGCCGTTATCGCCGGGACATGAGTCTCGGCCCAAGACAGAATGTCGGCCACTTCTCGAGCCGCTCGGGCACTCCTGGTGCTCCCTTGGTGGTTGATGTAGGCCACCGCCGTGGCATTGTCCGTCTGCACCCGAACCGGGCAGCCCTGCAGCCGGTCCGTCCAGCGACGAAGACAGAGATTTATCGCACGCAATTCCAGAATGTTGATCGGAAGGGAGGACTCCCCCTCCGACCAAGTCCCCTGGGCGGACAGAACGCCCAGAACACCACCCCAGCCCGACAGGCTGGCATCCGTGGTGATTACCGTCCACGAGATAGGACGAAACGACTTGCCCCCGGACACCATCGGGGACTGGAGCCACCACAGAAGGTCTCTTCTGGTGCGATGACTCAACGAGATTTGAAGATCCAGAGATTGAGGTCGCCCGTCCCACATGGACAGGATCTCCGCTTGGAGACCCCGCGTGTGAAACTGGGCGAAGGGAATCGCCTCGAAGGCCGAGACCATCAATCCCAGACATCTCATGCACGTCCGCAGAGACGAGTGCGGAACGTCCCTGAGGGACCTGACTTCCTCCTGAAGAGTTCTGAGTTTGTCTTCCGGCAGGAAGACCTTCGCCTGCACCGAGTCCAGAATCATTCCCAGGTAGGGAAGACGAACCGACGGACTCAGTGTCGACTTTGGAAAATTTATCTTCCAACCAAACTCCTGCAGAGTTTGCATCGTGACAGACAGGTCCTTCTCCAGACCCTGGCTGGTCGCAGACCGAACCAGAATGTCGTCCAGATACCCCAGGACAGAAATGCCCTGGGCCCTCAATAATGCCAGAACCGGTGCAAGCACCTTGGTGAAGACCCGCAGAGCCGAGGCGAGACCAAAAGGCAACGCCACGAACTGGTAGTGATCCTCCGTAATGGCAAAACGAAGGTACCTCTGGTGACCCTCGAAAATGGGGATATGAAGATACGCATCCTTCAAATCGATGGAGGCCATGAATTCCCCCGGAACCAGGGCAGCCACCACCGACCGCAGGGATTCCATGCGGAACTTGCAAACCCGCACAGAGCGGTTCAGAGCCTTCAAGTCCAGAATTGGACGAACCTTGCCCTCCTTTCTGGGCACGGTGAACAGATTGGAATAAAACCCCCGAAATCTGTCCCGATGAGGCACCGGAACTACCACTCCCTGAGCCCTCAGGTCCCGCACCGCCAGGTGCAGGTCCTGTAAACGCTCTGGAGACAGTTGAAGATTTGAGGGAAAAAATCTGCTCTCCGGCCGAGAGAGAAACTCGATCTTGTAACCAGATCGAACGATCTCCTGAACCCATCCGTCCCGCACGCGGGCCAACCAGGGCTGAAGAAAACCGAGCAAGCGTCCCCCCACCCCAAAACTGGGTGAGGGCGCCCCTTCAGGCCGCACTGTTATGGGCTGCGGATCCGGATTGACCGGACTTCTGTTTTCCAGACCAGGGCTTCTTCTGAGAGCCTTGACCTTTGAACGGTTTGCCCTTGTAGTGCGACCGAAAGGCACGAAAGGACCCCTGAGGGGGCCGAAAATTAGCATGCTTCTTCCCAGAAGCCCCCTTAGCCTTGGGGAAATGGGGCAAGAGAGTGCTCTTACCTCCGGTGATCCCCTTAATCAACACATCCAAGGACTCCCCAAAAAGGCGAGACCCATCATAAGGCAGATTGGCTAAGGTCTTACGTGAAGACTGGTCCACCGACCAACATTTCAACCAAACCAGGCGGCGAGACAACACCGCCACGCTGTGCACACGTGCAGCCAACGGGACTAAGTCCAAGTCCGCATCACACAGATACATGACACCCTGGTGGATTTGATCCACCATATCCAGGGTCGCCGGCGAGGCCGAATCGGCCACTAGGACGCGCCTAAGCATCTGCGTCCAACTTGCGACCGCCTGGGCCGCCATGAGAGAGGCAAACAGAGCCTTAAGCATAGAACCCGTAACAGAATAAGTATGACGGGCAAGAGACTCCAATCTCCTATCCGTGGCATCACGGAACGCAGGGGAATCCTCTGCAGGAATCGCAGTGGATTTGTTTAAAACCGCAATTGCGTGATCCACTGGGGGTGGCACACACCACCTTTCATCAGTGGAAGGCGAGAAAGGATAACGCAGCTTGAACCTACTTGGTACAGCAAAAGGTTTGCGCAGATTGCGCCATTGTTCCTTAACAGCGCGCTGAAGATCATCATTGCAGGGAAAAACCTGCGGCGTCCTGCGTTTTCTCTGCGTCCCATAAGCCGCCAAGGCAGCGGGGGGACACACTTCATCCTGCAAACGCAGCGTTTGTTTTATGGAAGCAATCAATTCATCCATGATTGCAAGCTCTTCAGGCGAGCCAGGGGGAGAATTATCAACCCCTTCAACTTCAGCCTCCACCTCGGACCCCACTAGATCCAGGGAGGAGCGGGACCCCGATAAGGAGGCTCCCGCCATAACAGCCCCATCACCTTCACCCTCAGAATCAGAGGAAAGAGAAACTCTGGGTCTTTTAGTAGATTGAGCAGCCACCAGCATCTGCACCTGAGTAGCAAGGCCAGCCACAATAGTGGCTAAATCCCCCCCTGGGGGGGAAACAGCGGTCCCCTGGCTTTCCATCAAGGCGTTAGGAAATTTGCCCTCCCGAGAATCCATTGCCCCTATTACAAATGCCGGATAATAAAGGGTTAACTGCCCCTTTAACAAGCGCGGCGAGCGCAGCCCACCGCACCACACACAAGCACAATGAGACCCCCACAGGGACAATAAAACTGACACAGGCAATGGATAAGAAGGATATAACCTGAGGAGACCCTCGCCGCTGCTGCTGCCTCGATCGGTGTTCCTGGAGAAGAGGAAGTGATGCTGCCAGGGCGCTCTATGAAAGCCTATGGGAGGCTACAAGAAAATGGCCGCCATGCATGTAGAACATGCGGCCGGAGCGAGTGTAGGCAAAATGGCGCCGTTTGGCGCCGAAACCGCCGCTCCACAGTACAGTAATGCACACATGTCATCCATGTATAAAAAAACATGTCAGATCGCCGCAGCGATCGCTGTATAGTGCCCAAACATGCCCAAAACATGCCCCACAGCACACAGCTTCTCACACTGACAAGGCTGACACACACGGTGTCACACAGCTCCCCCCCCCCCCCTTGCAGCCCACAGCATGCAGCCGAGTGATAGGGAGACAAACAGTGAGAACAGAGGCAGGTTACACAGTCCCAGACTGACACCCCCCCAGACAGACAGGTCCCCACATAGATACACTTACCTCACAATGGCGTGGGGGACCCGCACAGGCGAACAAGCCGCTGCACATGAGGCAGGGAGAGTCGCATACAAGACGCACAGAATGGGGGTTAAGAAACCGCACAGCGTCCAGTGAGGTAGCCACCTCACCAATCATCCCTGCACCGAACAGGGATGGGTCGTTCACTGTGCCAGGAGCGTTACCTGGCTGAACGCTCGATGGCAGGCTGGGAAGCCACTGACCCACGACCTGCAACCAGGGGGATCAGCCCGAGACCCAGCCCGCATGATCCTCTTCATCCGAAGAACTAACTAATGCTGACAAAAAGAACAGCTAAGTAAAGGTAGAGAGAAAACTCAAACAAAAAATCAAAAAAGAAGAAAGAGTCTGGGGCACAAAGCCCCAGCACAGAGAGAGCCAGCCACTCCTGACAAGCTAGACATTGAAACTGAGATATGGTTGCAGGAAGTAGGAGGGTATTGACTGAGGGGACCACCCCTTGAGGGTGGGATATGTTAAAAGCTTTAATGTTAACATATTCTGTTGCCTAGCTACTCCTTCGGAGCAAAGTCTAATACCCATATGTGACGAATATGAAGAGGCGGCGACTGTCGGAGGACGTAAGAGAAAAAACATTTTGCTGTAAAGAACACAGGGAAGGTACTATTGTGGTACTTTGTACTTCCCTCTTTCAAAAATGTAAGTTATAATGCATGGTAATGTTAGATGAGTGGTGATTAAAGTGAACCTGTCAATGAATAGAAAATAAATATGGGAACTGCTAATGCCAACTTGGTTTTAATGGAGTATTTTTGGGGGGCTGACCAGGAACAACCATGAAGAAGAGGCATGAAACTTTACTGTCTTTATGCTTGTTTTCACAGGTTCACTTTAATACAAACCTGCATGCCATTTAAAGGTTTAATTGTAAAGATACTGTCTAACAGCAGACATCATAAGTTACCTTTATTAGCCAGACAAGCCTTGTTTGTGGTGACCTTGTCTGATTTAGTTTTATGCTGTTACTGGTGGTGCCTGACTTCCCCACCACAGTATCATGGCTAAGCTCCCCCAACTGCTATTCCGCCTTGTATTGTGAATACAAATACTGCCCATTGAGACAGTGCTATTGCACAGTGGAATTACATCAGACATGTAATAGCAGACATTTTGTGGCATCTACTCCCAATCAAGACTTTCACTTTTAAAAAGTTTCAAATGGCTATAAACTGACAGACAAGCCCAGCTGCTTATCTTCTTCAACTAAATTGCCTTCCCATAGACAGCTCACTGTTAATCCATGTTTTCTAAACACAGCTATAACATGTATTCTAATTCTATGAAGGTAAGAGACTCCTCCATACAGTTATGGTTAGGGAAAATTATGCAACTTAGGAATATGGAGGATTTAACTGCAATTCTGTATCATAGGGATGAAAACCTTTAGCAAACATGGTTCTACTGGATGGACTTTATTCCTAGAAATGGAGTGCTGGCTGTATAATGCCTGTATTTCTTCACCAGTGAACTGACTAGGAGGCCATTTTCCGGATTCATCACTCTCTCCCCCTCTTGATAACCCATCTACTCTTTTGCTCCCCCCCCCCCCCACCTTCTCTTTTTCCATGCTCATCTACCCTCCTTCAATGACATTCACAAGGATGACAACTTATACAGTTGTCTATTTTGTATGACAACATGTCTATATCTTGGTCATATATTTCTGTACATTGAGTCGACTGTAACCTCATTGTGTTAGTTTTGTTTGTGACATATTATCAGTCTCTTATATAAATAAAGAATTTAGAGAAAAAAATGTTTCAAAAGAAATGCAGGTTTACTCTAACACTTAGACTACAAGTGGCAATAGCCCCTGCAAGTTTGTTTGCATTTCTTCACCCAACTGTCGGCTTTCTTGTAGTGAGGTGGCTTTAAAGCCACCGGATCACTACTACAAGCTCTGGTAGGTGCATTCTACTTGCTGGACCTTCCACTCTGCAATCTCCGTGCTCTGCTGCCCCTTCTGGGCCCCCCAGGGCATCCAAGGAGGGTGTCTTGGGAAGGTGGAGAGCTATCAGTAAACATCTATTTGCTGATCATCTCTGTGTACAGTGAGGACAGAAGTGACAAGGTTTACATCACATCTGGTTGCAGTTCATTCATTCCCTATTGCTGTGGCTGGGGAATAAAGCTAATCAAGCATGATCTGTATTCTTATAAAAGTCAATTTGGCGAGTTCAGCACGGAATGGACAAATTTCAATCAGTGTGTGGTTGTTCCCCATCTACAGAAATCACTTTGATCAACTTCTGTCGAAGAGACATGTTGTAAAACTTTTCATAATCAGTGCTTGTAGCCAGTGCCGCTGTCAGAATACAATGTCCTAGTAAGAGTGATTCCTCCTTCCATCCAACTTGTTTGTGTGGATGGAGGAATCTGTTAGTTTTTTTTTTTTCCTCAAAAAAAAAAAAAAAAATACAGCCAGCATTAGAATGTCTCAAACACACCATATTGAATAACCTAATGTTTTTAATTGGCATAATTGCATCTTTAAATGAACTTACTTTCAGAAATCCCCATGGAAAACATTTGCTTATTATGAATAAAACCATATGACACCTTAGTATAGTCATGAAACCAGCAAATTCCAGCAAAATAGCACTCACCTCACGCATAATTGGCACTTGATTGGCAGGCTTTATTTCTTCAGCTTTCTCAACAGCATTAGCAGAACTTTTTCTGACTGACGGCGCTTGAATAGGAAAAAAAACAAAAACAATCTTTTACCCAGTTTTAATTTTTTGTAAGCTTTAGGGATAATGTTGACATGCTTTGTTTTATGCTTTTGAAATCGGTACACATAGCAGTTTAGAGGTTGCCATTGCATTTGACCTGTTTTGTGTTGTGCCTTTCTTTGGACAAATCACATCCATAACCTAATTGCAGCAAAACTTAGCTACTGGTCCAAAATCACTGAGGCAATCATTAAGATTTCAGTTTCATTCATATGTGGTTGTTAAAAAAGAATTGGAATATGCTAGATATAGCTGGCATCAAAGCAGACTGATATCTAATCCAACCCCCTTCATCCTCTGTTCCTTCAAAATAATTATTAAATCCGTATCTGTGTTCTCACAGAAGTCTACCATGTGACTAAATTCCTAAGCACTGGTAACAAAGTATCAGTGGAAGGAGAGGTCAACTGACTGGCCAGTTCTGCCTGAACATGAGTCTCTGAAGCCCCTTTAGCAGAAATATGGGACATGGCTGTGCATTTGGATATGAAACATTCAGCTGTGCAAGCAAGGGGTCACTGTGTCTTCAGAACAGGCAAGTATAGGAGTGCTTTGTTCTTCTTCTTTTTTTTGAGAGTGCATGATGGTCAGGGAATGGGGGATAATTTAGGTTCTGATCTGCCTAAAGAATCCTTTAAGGAGATAAACATGGAACTTACTATTGCTTCTAAAAATGCTAGTTGCCTGACTGTCATGATAAAAAAATGGCTTTAATACTTTGAGCTTTAAACAGGTAATTTAGAAATAGAGTTCTAATTTCTCCATATTTCTGATCTGTATATTTGTTCTGAATCAGTGAATCCGAAAGATATGAAACGGTCACAGTTCAATGTCTTCAGAACCAACCCCTGTCACTGTCCCCAGCTGTTCGTGTTGTAACTGAGAAGATGCTAAACCAGTCTGCTGTCTCACAAATGGGTCCATTGCTTGATTCCTGTTCATCTTTGCAATGGCTTTCTAATATCTGCAAACCTGTATTTTCCAGTTTGTGTGTATAGATATTCTCATGTTTCCCTTGCTAGCTCTTATCACTTATTATATTGCCGTACATGTTGTCATATCCGAAAAAGCTGTCTGAGCCTGAGCAATGACCTCAATATCTGATCCTGTGACCTCTGTTTCAGCGCAGAAACCTGTTAAGGACCTCTGCCTGTTGCTCTACAATCCTTTTTACAAACTTGCCTTGACCTTTTGTTTATTTGACCATGACCTTGCCTGCTGATTTTGTGAAACACTTTGTCTCTGCCTGCTCTCAGCTATAGCAACTTCACATGTAACCGTGGCTGCAACCTGGGAGGCATCCACAGAAAAGCTCAACATCCCTTGCAAGGTGCTTTGGTGAACACTGGTCAGTTCCTTTGAGTCTATGGCTAAGCCAACTTTAGAGCCTGTATATGCCAGCCGACACAAGAGGGTCCACTGCCTCTGTGACAGAAACAAGATAGTCAACATAGCAGCTGGGCACCTGGCATTTTCAGAAGGAGATCAGCAATGATAGCCCTTGTATTTCTCTGATTAAAACTTTACTTTTTGTAATTTCTTTATTTATATCAATCCAGGCAAGAATGCAGAGTGTGAGATAGTAGTACAAAACAATATAAGAATAAATTCAGGCATGTGAGATATACGAATCGTAACAAGACAAATTGTTGTAAATAAGTCGTAAAGAAAAGTTATGAAGGTAATCAAACATATCCTGGATGTTAGATCGGGTAAACGACAAAATATAGTGAATTTGTAATATGCAAGCCTGGTGATTATTTTCTACGGTTCTGTCAAACGTAAATCCTCTCAACTTAAGCAAAGGAGCTACATGGGAGTGAACAAAAACAGGCTGGAGTTTTAATAAAACTCCCGGGGCAGGTATGCTCCACTACATGTGGAGTATGTAGGATTCCAAGGGACAAGAGTAAAGTGAGGCTATCCATTGCCGCATAGCCGGTCCCAAACCAATAGAAAGCTTTACTTTAACCCTCTCCCACCGGCCTATTGTAATATGACGGGCGATCAGGAGTCTGATTATCCTGGGTAATAGAGTAGGGTCGTACGCCAGCGCAATTTGTCATCGGCTGTGTCCACCGGACACAGCCAATGACAGATCACTTAATCGGCCCGCTGCCGGTACTATGTGATCGCTGTGGCCAATCACAGCAGATCACGTGATAACTGTACACAATAAAAGGCTTCAATTCATGTGTACTATTGTGATGAGCTCTGTGAATGGTCACAGTGATCACATGGTATACACAATGCCAATTACATTCCATGTACCATGTGATTAGCTGTGGCCAATCACAGCTAATTAAAATGATTAACACTGAATGAAAAGTTTTCATGCAGAAATAATGGTTGCTTATAACTGTAAAAATTCACAGGTATAAGCAATCGTGTGTAAAAAAAAAATAAAAATAATCATAATCGCCTTCCCAGAGCAGAACAGTGTTACTATGGTAACATTGTATTGCTATGGTCACTGTAAGTAAAAAAAAAACAAACAATTAACCACTTGCCGACCGCCGCAAGTACATTTACTGCGGCAGTCAGCCCCGTGCAGGCAAAGCGACGTAGTACTGCGTCGCTTGCTCCCGCCGCTCTGGGGCACGGGCCCGCGGTCCCGTTGATGACCTGATTGGGTTCAGAACCGATCAGTCATCAGGTCCAGGCCAATGGTTTTTTGGCCTGGACCTGTTGATCGGTCCCGCCCAATCAGATTCTATTTTGAGCCTGTGTAATGTAAACACAGGCTCAGAAAAGACCCGCTCTCCCCTCCCATGATCCTTTTTGGATTCATCTAGAGGAGAGAGCACATCTAACTGTGAGTACTGCACCAAGCACACATACACACACTTAGATAGGCACACAGTATTTTCCTATATACCCGTATAAGTGTGATTTTTGACCAGGTGTAGCATTTGCGGCCCTTCCTTTTACACTTAAAATACCTGCCACCCCCCCCCAATAAAGATTTAACCCCCTGATCCCCCCCGATCACCCCCAGTTAACCCCTTTCCCCCTGTCACATTGCACACTAATACACAAGTAATATAGTGTCTTACTGTATTTTGTATTAGTGCGATTGTGACTGTTAGCGCTAGCGAGTTAGTTTCTGTCCCAAGGAGGTTTAGGGTCCCCGCCACTCCCCCCCAATAAAGATTTAACCCCCTGATCCCCCCTACACCCCCTGTCACAACACACACTGTATACAGTATATAGCATTTTCCTATATACCCGTATAAGTGTGACTTGTGACCAGGTGTAGCGTTTGCGGCCCTTCCTTTTACACTTAAAATACCCGCCACCCCCCCTATTATTAGTGACACAGGTGACATTAGCTAGTGTTAGCGTCAGTCTAAAATAGCGCAGATCCCTGGCGCATAGTTAGAAATAACCCCTTGATTAACACACACACACAAACACACACTTCCATTACTAGTATAGTGTTTGAACAGATCAATATCTGATCAGAACTATACTAGTGTCCCCATAGTTTAGGGTTCCCAAAACGCGGTGTTTGCACGATCAGCACTGATTCCTGCCAGCACCTGCGTTTAACCCCTCCGTCCAGCCTGATCCCTGCTAGCATTAGCATTTTTTTTTGGTAGCGGTTGAAATAGTCCTTGACAACCAGGTGCTTTTATTACCTGTGAGTCACACTACTGTACCGGTAAATTTAGTTACTAAAATGTCCAAACATTGGTACAGTAGTGCAGAGGCTTACAGTATACTGACCATGTCAGATGAGAGCGATGGGGAAGCCTCACTGGCAGAATAAGGGTCAGTATACGAACCTGACGACAGCAGCGGTTTCCTGACAGATAGCTCCGACGACAGATGGGTCCCTGTTAGACCTAGGTGTACCAGACCCCATTCTGGAGTTGTTGAGATGCAGGAATCGCAGGGTGCTCATATGGAGCAGAGTGCCGGTACTAGTGCCGCTCATCCTTCTGGTGGCCTGGCAAGCGCCATCGGCCTAGTACACACTGGGCCTTATACAACCAGCACTGCAGTAACACTTGGTGACGTGGCGAGTCCCATAAGTGCAGTTGAAGCTGGTGCGGTGGCTAGCGCGAGTAGTGGCCCACAGCCACCGCGTATTCGAAGACAGGCCTGTAGAGCCCATAGTGCCCTTCCTGATGCGCTGGCATATCCCAATTGGCAAGCCACTGATACTACAGCGCCAGTACTTCCCTTTCACTGCCCAACCTAGAATCCAGGTGGAGACAGCTGGTTTTACGCCCCTGAACTTTTTTGAGCTGTTCTTCACAGAAGATCTTTTCGGATCTATTGTGGATGAATCAAATTTATTCGCACAACAATTCATCGCCGCAAACCCAAATTCGCCCCTTGCCAGACTATTCGACTGGAAACCTATAACGGTTCCCAATTTTAAAATCTTTCTGGGCCTTTCCCTGAACATGGGCATAACCAAAAAGAGTGAATTGCGGCTATATTGATCCACTAGCCTACTTCAGCATAAGCGCGTGTACTCTGCCTCCATGTTCAGGGCGAGGTACGAGGAAATTCTTCAATTTATGCATTTCAACGACAATGAAATCTGTCGTCCAAGGGGAGACCCTGAATATGATCGGCTCCACAAAATTCGGCCCCTCATAGATCACTTCAATCAGCGGTTAGCAGCCTTGTTTACCCCTGAACAAGTTGTCTGCTTTGACGAGTCCCTGATTAAATTTACTGGCCGCCTTGCTATGAAACCGTACCTCCCCAGCAAGCGTGCCAAGTACAGGGTCAAACTACAAGCACTGTGACAGGGCCACAGGCTATACAGTTAGTTTCCGGGTCTATGAGGGAAAAGATAGCTGTGTGGAGCCCCCCAACTGCCCAGACTACATAGGGAGCAGCGGCAAGATAGTTTGGGACTTGGTGTCACCCTTATCCGGAAAGGGGTACCATTTGTACGTGGACAACTTTTACACAAGCGTGCCACTATTTAGTCACCTTCTTGAATTACAATTTGGCGCATGTGGCACCGTGCGACCTAATCGCCGGGGCTTCCCCCAACGGCTTGTAAATTCCCGTCTTAGTCGGGGGGAGAGAGCCTGCTTGAAAACTGACTAATTGCTTGCAGTGAAGTGGAGGGATACACGGGATGTTTTCGTTCTGTCCTCCATTCACCCAGACACGACAGTCCAAATTTCTACGGCAACTGGCATTATGGAGAAACCCCTCTGTGTCCACGACTACAGCCTTAATATGGGAGGCAGATGTAAATAACTGCGCTGGAGCAATAA
Organism: Pelophylax lessonae; assembly: GCF_965119305.1. Taxonomy (NCBI): domain Eukaryota; kingdom Metazoa; phylum Chordata; class Amphibia; order Anura; family Ranidae; genus Pelophylax; species Pelophylax lessonae. The sequence goes on along the minus strand of NC_138775.1, from coordinate 85,416,029 downwards.
TAGTAGGAGCTGCAGCTTTAGTGGGAAACACTAGAGGCAAATATATGTTGGAAAGCTGCGCTAACAAATGATATAGCAAATATAAGAACAATGGGAATTTGAATACAGTCCAAGTTCATAAAAGAGTATCCAGGTCAAGTGTAATAGTTCAAGGAAGCCTCCAACAGACTCCGAGTAAAAGAAAGTCCACCACCAGAGAGCACTCGGTCAACCGCTGTGAAGCATGCATAAGGGGTATGCGCTTACCAGAAGGATACAGGTTTTAGGCATGGGTATACACCAAATATCCTCAAAGCCAGCTCCAGCGTAAGTCACCTCTCCCACCGAATGCAATCAGGGATAAAAACAGCACCAGCTATCTCGTCCTCATCAAAGCCAAGCAAACATATGCAAGAGAAGAGTGGGGCCACAATAGTGTATATACCATCTACACTATTGTGGCCCCACTCTTCTCTTGCATATGTTTGCTTGGCTTTGATGAGGACGAGATAGCTGGTGCTGTTTTTATCCCTGATTGCATTCGGTGGGAGAGGTGACTTACGCTGGAGCTGGCTTTGAGGATATTTGGTGTATACCCATGCCTAAAACCTGTATCCTTCTGGTAAGCGCATACCCCTTATGCATGCTTCACAGCGGTTGACCGAGTGCTCTCTGGTGGTGGACTTTCTTTTACTCGGAGTCTGTTGGAGGCTTCCTTGAACTATTACACTTGACCTGGATACTCTTTTATGAACTTGGACTGTATTCAAATTCCCATTGTTCTTATATTTGCTATATCATTTGTTAGCGCAGCTTTCCAACATATAAACTTAATATGGGAGGGGTGGACCTTAACAACCAGCTTTTGGCACCGTATTTAGTTGCCCGTAAAGCCAGATGCTGGTACAAAAAAGTGTCTGTTTATTTATTCCAATTGGCTATGCTGAACGCCTTTGTCCTATACAGGGCGTCAGGACGAACCGGATCCTTCTGAAAATTCCAGGAAGAGATCATCAAAGCCTACCTGTACCCAGGAGGTGTTCCTGTCCAACTTCCCCCCTTCCAGATGCAGTGAGCCGGCTGCATGAGAGGCACTTTCCACAAGTCCTCCCGCATACCCCTACCCAAAGAAGATGTCGTGTCTGTAGGCGCGGATGTAGGCGTGAAACCCGCTATTATTTTTCCCGACTGTCCTGACCAACCAGGTCTCTGCATCGGGGACTGTTTCCGTCGCTACCATATACTAGTGGAGTTTTAGTGTAGGGTACAGCACGACACAGTGTAGGGCACACAAACACAGGGTCTCGAAAGATGTTCGATGGCTATCGACATTTTGAGAGACCCAAGCTGGAAAATCGCAGTTCACAGAAAAAAAGTGTTAAAAAAAAAAATGAAATAAAAAAACAAAAACAGTTGTCGTGTCAGTTATTTTTATGTTCTTCTACTCTTCCTACTGTACTTTTACTGTACTTTGTTTGTTTTTCATTCTTGTGTTAACCTGTTTCTCTTGCAGGTACCCGTCAGCTGCCACACTGATTTTATATATTCTGACACAAACAGCGTTTGCGCTCAGCATATATGGATACCTCTGATGGCAGCAGCTGTGGTAGGCTGATTTCACCACTGCAGTTAAAATACCTTTAGGTATACGTGGAATATTGTCATGTATACCCACCATTAAATCAGTGGGTTTGGTTGTTGGGAGGTTAATGGTGTGTAATACAACACAATATTCCTGTGGTGATTTCTGTTAGGCCCACAGGCTGCATGAAAAAAAAAAAAAAACCTACACTATATGCCAAACAAGGACCAGCAATGTACTGGTATGTTGCTGGACTTTGAGTGGTTATACCAGGATGATGCCTGCAGATTTAGGCATCACCTTGGTATCGTTTTTTACAGCCAGCTTACATGTAAAAGCAATCCTAGCGGATAATTGGCCACTAGACTGCTTTTACATGCAGTGGGAGGGGACTCACCCCCCCCCCCTACCGCCGCCTTCCGTGGTTTTTCTCGGGCTCTCCTGTCCCACCACCGGTTAACCCGAGAGTGCAGCCGATGGTTCAATTATCTAACCATAGAGCTGATTGGAGATGAGAATGGCTCCAATCATCTCTATGGCCTAAGATACCGGAAGCTACGTGCATTTCATGACTTCTGTTTCGCCAGAAATAAACAGCGCCATTGGGAAAGTATTTTATCACACCAATTTTGGTGTGGTCAGATGTGTTAAGGTCAGAGGAGAGATCTAGAGTCTAAAAGACCCCAATTTTTTTTAAAAAAAATGGATTTTTGTAAAATCTTACCGTAAAATCCTTTTCTCTTAGCTCATTGACAGACGTAGTCCTCGGTGATACACCACCTTCGGGTTATGTTGCCTCCACAGGAGCAGGACTAGACAGGAAATTAAAAAGCTCTGGCCACACCCTAGGGGCAGTCCCAGAGGGTATATCCTCTCTCTCTCTGCCTCAGCAAATCAGTTATGTGAAAAAGCAGTCTTTAGAGATTTTAACCCAACCTAACTCAAAAACAGAGGGGCGGGGACTACGTCTGTCAATGAGCTAAGAGAAAAGGATTTTACGGTAAGATTTTACAAAAATCCATTTTTCTCTAGCGCTCATTGACAGACGTAGTCCTCGGTGATACACCACCTTCGGGACGTCCCAGAGCAGTATCACAAATGAGGGGTGGGAAAATGGAAATCAAATCCCAATCTAGAAGGCCCAACCGGTGCCAACTAGAAGTTTACAATGCCCATCCTTAATGATGAGACTCAACAAAAAAGAGAAAAATTTTTTTTTTTTTTTTTTTTTCAAACAGAAAAAAACCCTCGAGGTAGACCACCGGTCTCCTCAAATTGCGGCCTGCAAAACCTTGCAGCCAAATGAGGCATCCGCCGATGCCGTCACATCAATTTTATAGAATTTTGTAAAGGTATGTACCGACGACCAGGTGGCCGCCTTACATACCTGGACCACTGACGCCTGATGGCGAAAGGCCCAGGAAGTACTGAGCGCTCGAGTGGAGTGCGCCCTAACAGGGAACGGAGGACTCTGACCCTTAATAGAATAAGCCTGTACCACCGTTTGTCTAATCCATTTGGCAATGGTCGCGGCAGATGCAGGCAAACCCTTTCTGGGGCCATCCGTAATCACAAAAAGTGAATCCGTCTTACGGAATGATTCCGTAGCTTTCAGGTATACCCTGATTGCCCGAACCACATCTAGGGAATGCAACGCATGTTCCCGATGATGCTTGGGCTGAGGACACAAGGAAGGTAGTACAATATCTTCATTCAGATGAAAATCTGAAACCACCTTAGGAAGAAAAGATGGCTTAGGATGAAGTACTACCTTATCCCTATGAATCACTAGGTATGGGGACTGGCATGATAATGCAGCCAGTTCTTACACCCTGCGAGCAGAAGTAATAGCCACCAAGAAGGCCACCTTCTGGGATAAAGTAAGCAAGGGAATCTCCCTGATGTTTTCAAAGGGAGGTTTCTGTAGAACCGACAAAACCAAATTAAGATCCCAGGGCGGTAAGGGCGCGCGGACTGGAGGAGCCAGGTGCCGCACCCCCTGGATGAAATTCCGCACCAAGGACTTGGTAGCTAAAGGTTTCTGAAAGAAGATTGCTAATGCTGAAACTTGACCCTTGATGGTGCTCAAGGCTAGCTTCTGCTCAACCCCTTGTTGCAAAAAGGCCAATATTCGAGTCACCGAATAGGTACGTGGAGGAAATCCTAAAGATTCGCACCACGCAATATAAGTCTTCCATGTGTGATAATAGACCTTGCTGGAAGTCGCTTTCCTTGCTTTAATAAGGGTAGGAATGACTGAAGTAGACAAACCTCTGTCCTTCAGTACTTGGGTCTCAATGGCCAGGCCATTAAACCCAGCGACTGTAAAGCATGATGGTAAATTGGTCCTTGAGACCACAGACACTCCCTGAGACGAAGTTCCCACGGAACGTCTGCGACTAGCATGTCCAAGTCGGCCAGGCCGGCTTGAGGAGGCCAGCCTAGAATTTCTAGGACCACTGGCGCTGATAGAATCTGAACCAGGCGTCCCTAGAGGTATCTGGCCCCGACCATCCGAGAAAGTCTGGTCGTTTTCTGTTCCCACACATTTATCAGATACCTGATTGTTATCAGGAAGGGTCATCTTTTCTGGTTGAACCTCAGGGACCGAAGTCACCCGACTAGAGGCTACTTGGCCTATCTGGTCAACCAGATCCGATTCCTGTGAGGTATAGGGACTAATCTTAGGAAAAGGTAAAGGAAAAGATCTATTCAGGGAACGGTAACTACCGCTTCCTGTAGTACTTAAATGTTGGAAGGGAAGAATCGCACCGGTAGTAGTGGTTGATGATCGATCTAATGTCCTGAATACCGGTGAAAACGTCCCCCCACCCTGAAACCGGGTGGGGGCGCACCTTCAGGCTGTGTACTCCTTAGCTTCGGGTTTGGCTGGGTTGGTCCTCTGCTTGTCCGACCAGCCCTTCTTGAACCCTCCTGGAGGAGTCTTGCCTTTCCCACTAGTACCAGCCGGACGCCCTTTATGGGCGGTAAAGAAAGGTCCTCGCTTGTTGCGAGGTCCCTTAGCTTTAGCAGCCTGTGGCAAAAAAGTGCTCTTGCCCCCAGTGGCATCCTTGATGATTTCATCTAGGTTGGCCCCAAATAGACGATTCCCCTGAAAAGGGAGATTTGTCAAGGTCTTTTTGGAACCTAGGTCAGCTGACCAGCATTTTAACCACAGCACACGTCTGAGAATCACCGCTGACATAGATGCATGCCCTAATAAGGGAGTAGTGTCCAAGGCTGCGTCACAGATAAACTGTAGCCCTTGTATAATCTGTTCCATCAAATCAGATGTCTCCTGGGGAATATCTTTTCCCCTAAGGTCTTGGCGTACCATTTTCGCCCATTCCGTAAGTGTCTGGGAAACTAGACCAATAACAATTACTGGTCGAAATGCTGACCCTATCAGAGAGAAGATGGTGCGGGACTCTGCTTCCATCTTTCGATCCACCGGATCCTTAAAGGACGAAGTGTCCTCCACTGGGATAACCGTGGCTTTATTCAGCCTGGAAATAGGTGGATCCACCACTGGTGGTACCGTCCATTTCTTAATGATGGATTCCTCAAACGGATAGCGTCTAGCAATACGCTTGGAAATAGTAAAGGTACGTTTAGAATGCTCCCATTCTCCTTTAATCTGATTACCGAAACATTTGGGTACAGGAAAAACCTTCACCGTTTTGATGGGCTTATTAGTACCAAAGGGAATCTCTGTTTCAGTTGCCTCTGCCGGTAAAGCCTCAAGTTTTAAGGTTTCCTGCACTGCCACAACTAGTGCGTCCACCAATGCTTCTTCCTGAATTATAGCAGGAGAAGAAGCGTCCTCCTCACTGTCTGAGGGGGCTTTACCTGGGATAACAGCCTTTGCAGAGGAACCTGCAACTGCAGTGACCATCTCTGAATCAGAGTCAGAGGTGTCAGATAGTATAGGGGTAGGCGGGGGTCGCTTCCTTGACCCCCGTCCCTGACAGGCCGCCTCCACCCGAGCCACCATAGACTCCAAAATTGCTGTAAATGACTCTACACTCTGTGCACCGGCGGGTCCCGTGGCCCCCTCGAGGGAAACAGGTGGGGGAATATGTGTGGCAGGGTCCATGATAACTCCAGTCACTTCCTGGATAATATAATTCAAAAATAAAAAACTTTTTTTTTTTTTTTTTTTTCAGACCCCCAGCGCCACAAAAAGCCCCTTAGTGTTACCTGCTAGGGATCCCTATCGATCGATAGAGAGAGAGAGATAGACCCCCAGGCTCACCACTTGATGCTCAGAGTTTAACTGCAACAGGTTACAGCGCTGTCTTGACAAACAGGAAGTCTTTTGGCTGGCTGCCCAGGAAGAAAGGAGGCGGCTCCGCCCCTCTGCACGCCTTCCGGCGCCTCCCCTAGCTCCACGAGGTGTTTGGATCACCTCAAACATGGCCGCCCCCATGCTGGAGACACGAGGCTACGCCAAAATGGCGGCTCGTGCGATCCAGCAAAAAAAATGGCGGCGGCCTGTACTGAATAGCGGTGTGCTGCAGGGCACACAACACTCTCTCTGCATGGGGATTTGGCGTGGTTGGCGGTACCGGCCCTGGCGGACCGCATGGCCATTCGGGAGGCCTGCTGATAGCTGGAGATCTGATTAGGAAGGCAGTCTACATGTCCGTGGCTTCTGACTGGTAGGTAGCTTATTCTTATCACCGTAAGATTCCCAGAATGCCACAGATTATAATCTTTTTAACATGTATACAATTAGATTGTTAGCTCCCAAACCAAGCCTCCTGGCTTATTGCACATAAAATCACACTCAAAGTAGGAGGATCTGTGTCATTTTTAGGATAGAGAGGGACTCTATCTTACCATACAGAGAGGGGCCCGCGTTCACCACAAGACCCGTCAGGGGAAAAGGGGGAACATACTACTCACCATACCGGGAACCAGGCGGGCACCAACTCCTGACAGTACCCCTCTCCACCGGGGCGGGAGGGCTGTCGACCGATATGGACACTGTGACTCATGGTCTTTGGCGTTTCAACGAGACGTTTAACTCGCGGGGTCAGTCCTTTAATGGGACTTTGTCGCGGCCGACCCAGCCCGGAGCTATGGCCTGCACCCGCTCGTAGGCTGAACTGGGGTGACCACCGGATCTCAACATCCAGCCCGTCGCCCAGTTCAGCTTTCTTGCTTGAAGATCTCACAGGAACACTGGAGAAAAAAAGCTGTCTAAAAAATCCTTTAAGAAAAAAATCTTGCCAGGACCTAAGATCCCAGCAAGGTATCTAGGTCCTTACTCCTAACTAGACAGAAAATAACTGATTTGCTGAGGCAGAGAGAGAGAGGATATACCCTCTGGGACTGCCCCTAGGGTGTGGCCAGAGCTTTTTAATTTCCTGTCTAGTCCTGCTCCTGTGGAGGCAACATAACCCGAAGGTGGTGTATCACCGAGGACTACGTCTGTCAATGAGCGCTAGAGAAAAGAGTACCTGTCACTACAGATTGCTATCATAGGGGATATTTGAATTCACTGTGATAACAATAAAAATGATTAAAAAAAAAAAAAAAAAAAAATGAAAGGAAAGGTGTCAAAATAACATAAAAAAGCAAAATTTAAAAAAAAAAATCAAGCCCCCCCTGTCCACCCGTGCTTGCGCGCAAAGGCGCACGCAAGCGTTGGTCTAGTGTCATATGTAAACCGCAATTGCAGCATGCATGTGAGGTATCGCCGCGAACGCCAGGTCGAGGGCAGTAATTTTTGCAGTAGACCTCCTCTGTAAGTCTAAAGTGGTAACCTGTAAAGACTTTTAAAGGGTTTTAAAAATGTACGTAGTTTGTTGCCGCTGCACAGGCGTGCACAATTTTTAAAGCATGTCATGTTTGGTATCTATGTACTCGGCATAAGATCATCTTTTAAATTTTACCAAACAATTTGGAATTATAAAGTGTATTTGTGCATTAAATTTAAAAAATATATATTTTTTTCGCAGAAATTGTGTTTGGCAAATCTGTGCGCAAATACCGTGTGAGAAAAAAAATTGCAACATCCACCATTTTGTTCTATATGGGCTCTGCTTTAAAGAAATATATAATGTTTGGGGGTTCAAAGTAATTTTCTAGTAAAAAAAAAATATATTTTTTAAAATATATTTTTTTAAAAATATTGCACACATAATTAACGATGATGGGAGGATGGTTACAGAGGACACTGAAAAAGCAACCGTGCTGAATGCTTTTTTCTCATCAGTCTTTACGCAGGAAAAGGAGGGGTACACTGACCATGACTGTATGGTTAGTAGTAATACACAGGACTTGCCACTATGGCTAACAGAGGGGGAAATCAGGGAAAGACTGGATAAACTTAACACAAACAAATCACCAGGCCCGGATGGCGTACATCCGAGAGTGCTCAAGGAACTCAGTATGGTTATATCTAGACCACTGTTCCTAATCTTTGCTGACAGTATTAGGACAGGAGATGTACCAGGGGATTGGAGGAAGGCTAACGTGATTCCGATATTCAAAAAGGGCCAGAGACATATCCCGGGAAATTATAGGCCTGTCAGTTTGACATCAATAGTATGTAAACTTCTGGAGGGGATGATAAGGGACTATATCGTAGAGTATGCTAAAGACAACAACATCATCAGTAGTAACCAACACGGGTTTACAAATGGGCGTTCTTGTCAAACCAATCTCTTAGCATTCTACGAGGAAGTGAGCTGTGAGCTAGATAGGGGCAGACCAGTGGATGTGGTGTACTTGGATTTCGCTAAGGCGTTTGATACAGTTTCCCACAAGCGCTTAATTTATAAAATAAGGTCTGCAGGTATCGACAGCAGGGTTTGCTCTTGGATACGGAACTGGCTAAAAGGCCGTGTCCAAAGGGTGGTAATAAACAGCGCATACTCAGACTGGGCTGAGGTAGTAAGCGGGGTGCCCAAGGGCTTAGTCCTGGGACCAACCTTGTTCAATTTATTCATAAACAGCATTGAGGACGGGATCAGTAGTTCGTTAGCAATTTTTGAAGATGACACAAGATTGGCCAGGGCAATAACTGCACAGCATGAAGCAGATATCCTACAGAATGACCTGGACAAAATTACGGAGTGGGCAACGACATGGCAAATGAGGTTTAATGTGGAGAAGTGTAAGGTTTTGCACTTGGGGACCAAAAACATAAAAACACAATACATAATAGGAGGGGAACCCTTGGGGGACTCAAAAATGGAGAAAGATCTGGGAGTCTTGGTTGATGATAGATTAGGCAACAGCATGCAATGCCAAGCGGCAGCTTCCAAAGCCAACAGAATATTAGCATGCATAAAGAAAGGGATGTATTCCAGAGATAAGACTATAATCCTTCCACTTTATAAAACTCTGGTCCGACCGCATCTGGAGTATTCTGTCCAGTTCTGGTCGCCAGTCCTCAGGAGGGATGTGTTGGAGCTGGAGAGAGTCCAGAGAAGGGCAACTAAACTAATTAGGGGATTGGAGGACCTTACCTATGAAGAGCGGCTGCAATCGCTCGATTTATTTTCCCTGGAGAAGAGACGTCTGAGAGGGGACATGATAGCAATTTATAAATATCTTAATGGGGATTTCAGCTTAGAAAAAAAGCTGTTCATTCGAAGGAAGTGCATGAGGACTCGAGGACATACAATGCGATTAGAGGAGAAGCGTTTTAACCTCAGGCAACGTGGGGGGTTCTTTACTGTTAGGGCTACAAGATTGTGGAATTGTCTACCACAAGAGGTGGTTTCTGCGGGTAGTATGGTGACTTTCAAAAGACTCTTAGACTTACATCTCAAGGATCAGGAGATAAAGGGCTATGTTAGATGATTACAGTCACACACACCTACACAGGTTGAACTGGATGGACTATTGTCTTTATTCAACCTCACCTACTATGTAACTATGTAACTATGTAAACAAAAAGTCACAGAAAAGGCTTGGTTTTCAAGTGGTTAGAAGAGTGGGTGATGTGTGGCTAAGATTGAGCATAAAATGCCGGGACAGTTCAAACACCCCCCAAATGACCCCTTTTTGATAAATAGACACCCAAAGCTATTTGCTGAGAGGCATATTGAGTCCATGGAGTATTTTATATTTTGCCCTAAGTTTCGGGAAGGTGACAATTTTTTTTTTTTTTTTTTACAAAAGTTGTCACTAAATGATATATTGCTCACGCATGCCATGGTTATATGTGAAATGACACCCCAAAATACATTCTGCTGCTTCTCCTGAGTACAGGGATACCACATGTGTGAGACTTTTTGGGAGCCTAGCTGTGTACGGGACCCCGAAAACCAATCCCCATCTTCAAGTTTTCTAATGGCATAAATTGCTTATTTTACCTCTGCACTATCTGTCACAGTTTCAGAGGTCCTGAAATTTCAAGATAGCACAAAACCCCCCCAAATAACCCCATTTTGCAAAGTAGACACTCTATAGGATTTACGCCCTTGGAAAGCCTGAAAGTGGGGATTGGTTTTCGGGGTCCTGTACTCGGCTAGACTGAAAAGAAGTCTCAAACATGGGGTATCCCTGTACTCAGGAGAAGCAGCAGAATGTATTTTGGGGTGTCATTTCACATATACCCATGGCATGTGTGAGCAATATATCATTTAGTGACAACTTTGTGTAAAAAAAAATATATATATTTCCCGGAACTTGTGGCAAAATATAAAATATTCCATGGACTCACCATGCCTCTCAGCAAATAGCTTGGGGTGTCTACTTTCCAAAACGGGGTCATTTGGGGGGGGGGGGGTTGTGCTATCTTGGAATTTTAGGGCCTCCGAAACTGTGACAGGTAGTGCGGAGGTGAAATGCACAATTTACGCCATTAGAAAACCTGAGAATGTTGATTGGTGTTCGGGGTCCGGTACACAGCTAGGCTCCCAAAAAGTCTCACACATGTGGTATCCCTGTACTCAGGGGAAGTCCACATATACCCATGGCATGTGTGAGCAATTTATCTTTTAGTGACAACTTTGTGTTAAAAAAAAAAAATTTAATTTTCCCAAAACTTGTGGCAAAATATAAAATATTCCATGGACTCAACATGCCTCTCAGCAAATAGCTTAGGGTGTCTACTTTCTGAAAAGGGGTCATTTGGGTTTTTTTTTTTTGGCATTTCATGGCCTCCGAAACTGTGATAGGTAGTGAGGAGTGAAATCAACAATTTACTTTAGAAAGCCTAAGGCAGTGATTGGTTTTTGGTGTCCTGTACTCAGCTAGAGTGTCAAAAAGTCTCACACATGGGGTATCCCCATACTCCAAAAGCAGCAGAATGTATTTTGGGGTGTAATTACACATATACCCATGGCATGTATGAGCAATAGATCATTTCAATGAGAACTTTTTTTTAAACACCTGTGACAAAAAAATTAAATATTCAATGGGCTCAACGTGCCTCTCAGGAAATTCCTTGGGGTGTCTACTTTCCAAAAAGGGGTAATTTGGGGGGAGGTTTGTACTGCCCTGCCATTTTAGCACTTCAAGAAATAAAGGCAGTCAGAGAGTAAAAGCTGCGTAAATTCCAGCATATGCACCATAGACGCTATAACTTTTGTGCAAACCAATAAATATACGCTTACAGTAAAACCTTGGATTGCGAGCATAATTCGTTCTGGAAACATGCTTGTAATCCAAAGCACTCTTATATCAAAGCGAATTTCCCCATAAGAAATAATGGAAACTCAGATGATTCGTTCCACAAGTCCTTCAGTTTATAGTCTATATACAAAGATTATAGCAATGTGATGGGTTGTGTAACCATAAAATGTCCATCCACAATATGCAGCCTTCCCAAGGGGATTAGAAGCAAAATCCAGCAGAGCTACAGAATATAAGAGAGATGAGAGGCGTCTCTAAATGTAGCAATATGGTTACATTTAATGAAGGTTCAACATTTAGCAACTCACATGGTTGATGATTATAGGGGCACACCTAAGTATGCAGGCATCCGGGTTAAAGCTGTCGACATAGACCATCTTCTGAACCACCGGCTCTCCCCACTGTCAGTCTGCAATCGTGACCGGGAAGAATAGCCTGCAGTAGAGTGATCTGAAAGTGAGGCTTTGAAACACTCGTGGAGTGCAGCGGGGAAGGGATGATGAAGATGGCTGTGCAGAGGATGGTCTATGTGGACAGTTTTACCCCAGATGCCTGCATTCTTAGATGTGCCTGTTTTAATCATCAACCATGTGAGTTGCTAAATATTGAACCTTCATTAAATGTAACCATATTGCTACACTTTAGAGGCTCCTCTCTTCTTTTTTATACATGACGCTACTTGTATATCAAGACATCGCTTGTATATCAAGTCAAAATTTATTTAAAAAATGTGCTGGTCTTGCAAAGCGCTCTCAAACCAAGTTACTCTCAAACCAAGGTTTTACTGTACTGAGTTTCTTTTAATCAAAAACATGTAGCTAAATACATTTTGACCTAAATGTATGACAAAAATGTAATTTATTGGATATTTTTTATAAGAAAAAGTAGGCCTTTTTTTGTTTATATCGCAAAAAATAAAAACCACAGAGGTGATCAAATACCACCCAAAAGAAGGCTCTATTTGCGGAGAAAAAAAACTATAAAATTTCCTTTGGCTACAGCATTGCATGACTGCGCAATTACCAGTTAAATTCAGGCAGTGCCAAATTGCAAAAAAATGGCCTGGTCATTAAGGGGGTAAAACCTTTCGGTCCAGAAAGGGTAAATAATTGTGAAAAAAATGTTTTTTCCTAATTTTCCAAAAAATTGCGACAAAAAATTACAACTTCAAAAAACTCGCCAAGCCTCTTACTAAATACTTTGGACTGTCTACTTTCCAAAAGGGGAGCCATTTGAGGGTATTTGTACTGTCCTGGCATTTTTGGGGCTCATGAAATGAGATATGCTATCAGTACATCAGGATTGATTGATATTTAGATATATATATATATATATATATATATATATATATATATATATATATATATACACCATAGTTTTGGAACTCTAACTTTCCCACAAACTAAATACCATACACTGATTTGGGTTATTTTCACCAAAGAAATGTAGCAGTATACATTTTGGCTTACATTTATGAAGAAAGATTATTTATTTGCAAAATGTTTTAACAAAAATTAGGAAACTTTTTTTTCTAAATTTTCGCTCCTTTTTTGTATGTTTGGCAAAAAATAAAAAACCCAATGGTGATTAAATACCACCAAAAGAAAGCTCTATTTGTGTGAAAAACATGATACAATTTTCATTAGGGTAGAGTGTTGCATGATTTCGCAATTGTCATTCAAAGTATGACAGCGCTGAAAACAGAAAATTGGCCTGGGCAGGATGGGGGTAAAAGTGTCCGGTATTGAAGTGGCTAAATAAAAAAAAAGTCACTTATTTCGTGGGGAACTGCTGTTCGGACAGAAATCACAAAGGAAAACAAAAGATTAAGCCACATTAAATGGTCTCTGTTATTTTAATAGAAAAGAAAAGCTGCTGAGAGATATAAAGAAAAGTGTCCCCACTGCCAGAAGGCTGGGCTACTCTGACTGTGCAAGGATATAGGACATCTCGGCAGCGTTACAGCTTCCCCCTCCCAAACATTCCTCTTGGTCAGTTAGGCCGCCCATTATAATGATGGACCAATAGGAATCAATGGACAGTCACTTGAAACACAGGATATAATATACACAACAATAAGAAACTTACCAAAAAAAGATATTTCCTCTTGGGACTGTTTTAATCTTCTTCTCTCTCTTGCCGACAAAAGACGATGATCCTAAAGAAATATAAACAGGAATACACACTTAACTATATAATGTATATACAGTATAATATACAAAAAAAAATGTTGAGCCCTGGTTCACACTGATACGCTGTGGGAAACGCACAAGATTTGCTGTGTTTCCCTGCATTGTAATCACACAGCGTCCATGCGATCTGCTGGGGTTGTCAATTTTAGATTAACAACACCCCGAAACAGATAACAAAATGCAGTGTGATTGCCAGAATTGCATCGTATGGGTGTGAACACTGCAATTTAGGTACAGAAAAAAGGGTCCTGCACCATTTTGGTGCAGATGCAATGCGATATGACCAATCAAAATGAGCCACACAGACATTGCCTGTGATGTGATTCCTGCGCGTATCACATGTGGTTTTTGGCACGTACTAGTGTGAACCCTGGCTCGGAGTCCACCCAGGCTCAGAGCCAAATAATACCCAACCTGTTACATAGATTTGTTCAGCTTTCATCACAGAGCAGAACTGACTACAATACAGAATAGAAACTGTATGAAACTTGCGAAAGTCTAAAAATTCAACATGGTATTTATAGGTCAACCTAAAGAGTAATAAAATAGAACAGTGGGAACAATTTTAGATAATTTCCTAAAAAAAAAAGCATTTCTTGGCAAAAAGAAAAGTTTTAATATACATGTTTTCAATTGGTTAGCTCAGGATTGTTTTAGAACATTTTCATTCAGTTTAGTTTTAGAATAGATCTTTAACCAAATCAAACTATGCTAAAGGGTATTTAAACCCCCCCAAAATGTATTCTATTGCAGATTCTAAATCCTTGCGGTGGCTGAATCCATTTTCTCAGACCTTGCTTTTCTTTCATTTTCACCTGGTGATCCTGCCAATAACACACTTCCTGTCCTAATGTGAAAATGCCCTCTCACTGTACTATATCCTCGAACAGGATTGACAGGTATTTTTTTGTGCTTGCAAAAAAGAAACCATCACAAAAATGGATTAATAAATTGCAATATATTACATGCGATTGTTCTTTAGTTCCTCCACCCCAAACTTGCTCATCCATGTCTTTATGAACCTTGCTTTGTGCACTGGTCCAAATAATTTGGAGGAGGGAGGATTATGATGCGGAGCTGTTTTTCAGGGGTTGGGTGTGGCCCCTAAGTTCCAGTGAAGGGAACTCTTAAGGTGTCAGCATACCAAGACATTTTGGACAATTTCATGCTCCCAACTTTGTGGGAACAGTTTGGGGATGGCCCCCTCCTGTTTCAACAGGACTGCGCACCAGTGCAGAAACAAGGTCCATGGATGAGCGAGATTTGGGGTGGAGGAATTTGACTGGCCTGCACAGAGTCCTGGCCTCAACCGGAGAGAACACCTTTGGGGTGAATTAGAGGGGAGACTGTGAGCCAGGCCTTCTCATCCACATTAGTGCCTGACCTCACAAATGCGCTTCTGGAAGAATGGTCAAACATTCCCATAAACACACTCCTAAACCTTGTGGACAGCCTTCCCAGAAGAGTTGAAGCTGTTATAATTGCAAAGGGTGGGTTAACTCAATATTGAACCCTACAGACTAAGACTGTAATGCCATTAAAGTTAATGTGCATGTAAAGGCAGGTGTCCCAATAATTTTGGTAATATAGTGTATGTCTAACACAAATAGTTACATACCTGAGATAATACAGAGCTATGTTTTGACTTGTCAACAGGATCTGCAGCAAGAACTTTTCTTTCGGGGCTGTTTGAGCACTTTCTTACAATTTGGGGCTGTATGGCAGGAGGAGAAGGCAGAGGTCTGGGACATGGCACGTTAGTCTATAAGAGAATAAAGTACTTGTTTGGTGATTTAAATACATTTACATTTGCTGAATAATTCTAATGCAAAGATGCAGTACCAGTCAAAATAAGAAAAAGAAATAGAAAATTAAATATACATGGAATATACAGGAATTCCAGTACACCAGCACAAAGGTGCAGTGTTTCATTTATATATATATATATATATATATATATACACACATACTGTATATATATATATATATATATATATATATATATATATATATATGTATATATAGCTTTAGCACACCAGTCCAACTCCCTTTTGTCAGTAATATGGTTATCTATGACCCCTTATTTTAGCTGAGTGCAGTTTAGGGGGAGATGTTTCCAAACACACCCAATGTGGTGTCCTGCTGTAAAAAAGAGCTGAATTACTAAAACTGGAGAATGCTAAATCTGGTGCAGCTATGCATGGTAAAAATGATATTATATCTGCTGTGCCTGGTAATTAAATACAATATTAAAATATAGCAAAGAAGCAGCTGACACAATATTGTGATATAAACAATAAACTAGCAACTATAAACAGTACAAAAGTGGTGCAGCGCTATTAAGATAGCAAAAAAGTCCACATTCAGAGAAAAAGAGTCCCAGTGGAAAGCATAGACTGGGAAAGCATAGAACGTACATGTCTTCAATCCTTATGTGAGGACCACCACCGACACCCAATCACACAGACTCTTACCATATATCATAGACCCTCACTACAAAGGTCTGTAAGAGAGGTGCTATATACATCAGGCAAGGGTGATAGTGCAATCCTCCAATACTCCTTTCCGCAGACATAACATATCATGTGGAGAATAATAAAACACTCCTCAATGGTGTAGACGTAATAATCCAATTTATTATATATAAAAGATTCATTCACATATTAGTAGTAACACTCCAGCATGTCTGAGTATATCAATCCTGTGTTTCAAGCCAACAAAATGGCCGCCATGTCTTAGCATGTAGCAGCGTCATATGTTGACTCCTCCCTACGCGTTTTGTCATCATATGACGTCATCAGGGGCGTGGCCCAATAGACGCTATCAACGGTGATATATACCTAAGGCTGCCGGGAGTTGGCAGGAGATGGAATTGTGTTTCAGCACTCGGAACTAACGGCATTCGGCATTGCGTACCAGTACCTGGAAATTATGGCATCTGCCATTCATTCCATCATAAGGTATACAACATGTTTAGTCATGCATGTAATGAAGGGCTTAATAGCAAAATGCTGATGAGCAGAATTAGACTGAAAGGAGTCAACTCTCCTACCTTTTTGAACATTGATTTCCTTTTTTCAGAGTATGGAAGGTTTCTTCCTGTGTAGGAAGTGTGCTATATGCAAAATCAATGTTCAAAAAGGTAGGAGAGTTGACTCCTTTCAGTCTAATTCTACTCATCAGCATTTTGCTATTAAGCCCTTCATTACATATTCTATGTCCTTGCGGTCTGGAATATATCGGCAGCACCATACGTATGCTCCATGTTAGATTAAAGGAACACCTAACTAACATTTTTAAGGACTACCCCAAACACAGTCTATCCAAGCATGAGGACCTATGGCATGATAGAAATCCAGAAGGAACTGTATTTTTAGGGATTGACAAATTTATTGGCAGTTGGAGAGGGAGACTAGGGGAGTTTCCAGACTCTAAACAAATTGGATTTATAGGGCCAAAACGTACACCCAATTTGGTATGAATATCGAATGGGATGTGAATGCCTTTATCAATAATGCTTGAGTAAACCTTTTATTGATCTGATATATTCTGTGTTTGGCTCTATGTATGTATTAAAATGATTAAGTTTAATGTAATTGCTTTGTAAAGTTTCTAGTAATAGATCTGAATTAATTAATACATCTCTAATGTAGTGTATTTGGAGACAACAAGATGGCTTCATTGTCCGGTATGATAATTCCAGCTTTTTACCATTGTGATTTATATCGATAATGGTGATTGGTTTAGTATGTGACAGTTTTGGCACATTAAGTATGCTATTATTTTGTCTCTGGTATTTTGATCTGGTGGAGAATATATCTTTTAATTTGGATGTTTAGTGTCCTACCATTGGTTTCGGATGATGGAATGAATGCCGGATGCCGCAAGTTCCAGGTGCTGGAACGCAATGCTGGATGCCGTTAGTTCCGGGTGCTGGAACGCAATTCCATCTCCGGCCCACTTCCAGCAGCCTTAGGTATATATAACCGTTGATATCGTCTATTAAGCCAAGCCCCCTAATGACGTCATATGACGAAACGCGTAGGGAGGCATCGATGACGTATGACGTTGGTACATGCTAAGACACGGCGGCCATTTTGTTGGCTTTAAACACAGGGTTAATTTACTCAGACACGCTGGAGTTTTACTACTAATATGTGAGTGGATCTTTTATTTAGAATTAATTGGAATATTATGTCTACACCATGAGGAGTGTTTTATTTATCTCCACATGATATGTTATGTCTGCGGAAAGGATCGCTAGAGGAGTATTGGAGGATTCCACTATCATCTTTGCCTGATGTATAAAGCACCGCTGTTATAGACCTTTGTAGTGAGGGTCTATGATATATGGTAAGAAGCTGTGTGAGAAGCTGTGCATGGTAGCCAATCGACTTCTAACTTCAGATTGTTCAAATAAGCTTTGACAATAAAACCTGGAAGCTGATTGGTTTCCATGCTGAGCTGCACCAGATTCTGCACTCTCTAGTTTTAGTAAATCAACCCCTCAGTGTCAGTAGAGCTGCTTCATCAGAGCCATTAATCAGATTTGGACATTCACAAGCTGCGCATTTGCCTGGCACTGGGCAGGCCTGATAACTAAATTTACTTATTTTCACTCAAAGGGCCAGATGGGGGGCATATGATTTTTTATGTCAGTTAGCCCCTCAGAAAGAAATGTTAAACTTTATGGCTGTCATTACAAAATGAACTCTAGGCAGCAATACCTCACAGAGCAATGTATATGTGTACTTGACAGTTACAGCCACCAGACCTTTTCCTATTGAAACAACTACCCATTGTGTGTTTCCAAAACGAACCTTCTCAGAATTTACTGAAATCTCCTCTTTTATTTGGTGTCTCTTCTGTCTGGATAAAGATGGCCCAGACTCAGAAGTACGAGGATGAATTTCACTTGCTTCTGCATTTCCATCCTAAAAAATAAAGGCTACAATGGATGTCTCTAGAACAAAAAAGGCAATTCAAACATATAACATTATTATGCTTCCTGTACTGAATAGTTCATCTGAAACTGGAAGACTTTCACTGTGATACATTAGGCTCAATAACCATATTAAAGCTGAATTCCAAGTATGGTTTCTTTGCAGAATTACATTGGTCCAGCTTGGACTAATGTAACTATACATATTCCATACTTAGCTGATCCCTTTGGAAGAGCAAAATGACTTTATTAGGTCACTGCTGTCTTTTGGATCCTGTGCCGAGCGACTACACAGTAAACACAGGCGGCTGCCTGTTCGGCACAAGAGTCATTCAATGTGCATTCTCTCATTAGATGAGGTGGAGATTGTGACATTACTGTCCCACCCCTCCACCTTGTCCAATCAGAGAATGCTTTGCATACATTGAAGAAATGCAGAAGCAGTCTCTGAATGGCACCCATGTGAGCAAGAGACCCCCCAGTGGTTACTATGAAGTAGGGCAGCTGCTCAGCATGAGACCAGAAGACAGCAAGGATTACTAGAATAGCAGCGGCTACTACAGTGATTCTCCGCTTCCACACAGATCAGCTAGACATGGAATATGCATACTTATAATGTGATTATGCAAAAAAAAAAAAAAACTGGAATTCCGCTTTAACTTACCAGATAATAACACTTACAGGTTCTGTAACTGGAACAAATGGTTCTAGAAGCTTCTCTGTAGATTCCAAAACATCCTGCACAAGAACAAAAGTTTTGCATTACAATATTGTCCTTTAAAACACAAATAGTTTGAGACATACATACAAATCAGTGCCGCAAATAGGGAAAGTCTGCGCTGCTCTAAAGTAACCAATCATATTTTCCTTATATACTCAGACCTCAATGAAGGTTGAAATCAAAATGGCGACTATGAGCCAACAGGAACTGTTTATTTAAGGTGGAACTCTGGGCTTGCCCAAAAAATAAAATTCACAGCATATGTAGAATATATTCGTAGTTTTGTCTAGGGCGGATCTAATACAGAGTAATAATGTGATTGTGTAAAAGCAGTCAGATCTTGACAAAAGTTTCAGTCAAAAGAGAAAAGTGAAAGCAAATTCAACAGGAGAAGGGGTCCATCACCTAAGGACACTAGCAAAGAAAAAAAATCTGGAGACTCTTGGAGTGGATGAAGTTATACGAGTACACCGGGGGGCAGTAACCAGCCATCCAGAATGTGGGTGGGCGCTCAGACATTTTCATGTATAACGCTGAATCAGCATTAACCACTGGTCCTATATTATACATGACAGCGTCAAGAGAATGGAAGTGAAGCGACCAGTTGGAGACTGGCAAGAAGAAAGGCCTTTTGACAATCTCTGATCACTACAAACATCAGCGGGGAAGAAGACTGAAGGACCATGGATAAGGCTTCATTTAAACTAGCACACTGCAGTAAGGTTTTTCAGAGGTGTCTACAGGTTCTACCCATAGAAATAAAATGACAACCAGATCTAGATAGAATTGTTCAGGTAAAGCAACAACCAGCTCAGACCTATGGAAAGATTTATAATTTAGATGTAGGTAATGCAGTTTATTTGGGAACTAACCAAAATATGACTTTATTTACATATATTCCAACCATTTAAATAGTCTTAAAAGAAGAATTACACTTGGGCATCCACTTTGCTTATATTTATACTTCCCTGCCAAAAATGCCAGTCAGGGCCTCTTTCTTGCAAAGACCTTAAGCCATGACTATTAACAGGAAGTGACCAGAAACAAGCACAGTTTGCTTGTCACCAATGGGAGACAATTCTAGTTAAAGATATGTAATTTGTTACTTTTTCTCAAGTTTATGTATAAGGCAGATGTACGTTTATGTATAAGGCAGGGTGCAAATGTAACTAGAACTTTAAGTTTACCTCTAAACAGCAGTGTAATGGAACCGTGACCCACAACGCGCTTGTACGCTTCCGTCAGAATACCGCTTCTTTCAGTCTTGAACATAGATATCAGCTGCTAGCAGGAAATCCCATGTCCCTGTCAGTGCTGTAGCAGAAAGGCCAACTGCCTCTTCTCTCAGAGAGACTGAAGCTGTTGTTGGTGTTGAGCAGAGCTCAGTGATATTTGGCCCTGATGCCAGCTCTTCTGCTGGATGCTCACCAGGTTGTTCTTCCTCGGCAGAAAAGTCTATTAAATCCCCAGTCTCTGGAATTGCTGAAAGATCACGGGATGGTGGCACTTGGGCCCAGTGCCAACACTTTAGCGGGTGATTTATTATCCTCCGATGAAAAGTCAATTAAATCTGTGATCCGTGGCTGGGGAATGAGAATGGCTTCCTCTTCTCCCATACCTTTATCCAGCTGCTGGACAGACGCATTCCTCTATCCAAGCTCGTCCTGTGCAGAAGCGGGTTCATCAAGGTAAGTCAACACTTGCTGCATCCGCCAAAGCTCCGCTTCCATAGCTTTGGGTGCAGGTGAGCAAAGCACACTGTTACTGTGTCACATTGTTGACTCTCCAGCCAGGATTTCCAGACTGTGAGCTGGTACTTCTGAATATTCCTAGGCAAGGGGAGCCCAGCCCTGGCACTAAGCAGAATCTAGCAGCCGTCTGTAGGCAATCTCCAGCTCCCTCTCCTGAATGGCAAGAAACGCCATATCTTCCAGTGCCCAAAACACTTCCGAGATGTTCAGGATCTCTTCTCTGTAATCCATAATTTCTTCTAACCGCCACTCCGGATCGCTCCCAAAGTTAGGGTCCCCTGATAGCTTCCTGTACAACAGTCCCAGGCCGCTGTAGCCAAAGCCTTCCATTGGGCTGTGATCCGCTATCCAAGGGCATGCTTGGGATACATGCCACCGGAGGGCTCTGGCTCTATAGCTCTCTTCCAAATGCATCTCTGCCCAGACCAGCCTGCTTAACTCAGCTGACTGCTCCTTGTGCGATTTATCTCCCAAAAACCGCACCCGCAAACCATACTGCGACCAGTACCTTTCCTGGATGGAGAGGAGGATTTGCCCCTGGTGTTGCTGCTCACGGGCTAGCTTTTCCTTCCAGAGTTCCAAGCAGATTGAATTATACCATCGTAGCAGGACCTGCTCTGACACTGGTCCCCTGTGCCTTATCGGCATCTTTCGCAACCTCCTTCCGAATCCCTTTTTCATGGCAGCTGGTATCTGTAACTCTCCTCTTCTGCTATCCGGACCCTGGATCCCAGTGGAGGTTTGGATGTTCCAGACTGCAGGAAGCATCCTACCGCTTGCCACCAATGTAACGGAACCGTGACCCACAATGCGCTTGTGTGCTTCCGCCAGAATACCGCTTCCTTCAGTCTTGAACATAGATATCAGATATTCTAGCCACCCCCATACAAAACTAGCCGAGAATAGCTTTATAAGATCTGGAACATTTATTGAACAGACTCACACCCAATATATACCACACACAGGTCAGGTGAGCCTGATTACATTATCATATGCAGATTAAATTGTATACAGAAACATAATTAACCTGAGCTATTAACCTAGCCATCTGGACAGAAACAATAGGTGAGTTAATAAACAATTAACAATGGGACAGACATGCTTAGCAGAAAACACATACCACCTCAATACACAGACAATAGCAGGAGACCACCAGTAACAGACTGTCCGTGTCTTACACTGAAGAACATGGAACAGAGGCCAATGTGAACAGCTCTTTCAATTAACATGTTCAGAGTCAAACACACCAGGAATAGTCATTATATATTTCTTGAGAGATATTGCTGATAAATATTACTGTCCCATTTGAAGTAAACCAAACTATATTTTCAGTGTCCATTAACTAGATGTCCATCATTTTCTTGGTTACCCTGTGCCCCTAATAGACACAGGGTGACTTACACATAAGATGGGCCAAGGGAACTGGAAAATATGTTTCCAGAGCTCTCAAAGGTAAGCTGGGTTCCACGGGCCCTCCAACCAAGGTGATTTCCGTCACAAGCAGTATGTGAAGGCTATCATCAATATAGTCAATTATCCATATTAAAAACTAAAACATGCTATTCCCATACGATAACACAAAAAGGGGTTACTGACTTTGCCTCCATCTATAGGCAGAATGCATGGAGTAATAAAAATGTTATAAATACTTTAATACAGAAATGCATTAAACCCCTGCACGTGTTTCACCTGTCTTACATGTTTTTTTACATTTAAATAATTTAAAAATGCAGGGTGCAAATATGCATACAAAATGAACGTAAAACACAAAGTAAGAGCATGTAATGTAACTAAAAAAAAAAAAAAAAATGTAACTACAAATGTATGCAAGTGTGAACAAATGCGAAAAAATTATATCCTTGTATTGCGGAAATTAGAGCCAGAAAGTCTGGGAGAGAGAAGCCCTATGTGTAAACCTAAAACGTTCTAATTGGACAGAAAATGGGCTTTTTAGGAGGTATCTCCCATAGACCAACCACTGATACTGCATAGATAAAGTTTGTTTTTAAACAGTATTATAGCATTTATTAATTCCAAAATTGTGTACATAAATATATAAGAAGCAAGGGCCAAGTAGAGCCCATAACATATTCTACACGAAAAACAACATCAAACGTGGTAAAGAAACTAATCATGCAGGAAATGCCAACATGTTTTGCGGTATATATATCCTGCTTCTTCAGGGCTTTTTGTTGTCTGCATGTAATCCACAAATGTCTAATAAGTATATAAAGGAGAAAAAGCAAATAAATATATAAACAAACATAATCATACATTTATTTATCCATAAAAAAAACATAATAAATACACCATATACCTACCGAAAGGATATGTTCCAGTTAATGGGAGACCGAAAGGAAAAATATACATATCCCGTACCACAGACGCACAAACACTACTGCTGGCCAGTAGCACATCTAAAGCGTCAAAAAGGAGGCGTATATTGCCCCTGCCCATACTGGATATGAACATGGAACAAAAAAAAGGAGAAAAAACATATATGCATATAAGAGAGTAATTCAACCAATGGGCATAACATAGAATATACTCAAGCCCTCTAATATGTATGACCATGCCAGAGTTTCTTAGCAAACATCCGAAAGTCAAGGCAAATAGCATCTCTTAATGCCAGCACTGTGTTCCTCCGCAATGGGATGCCCGGGTCTCCCGAGGCCCCACCAATCCAACAATGGAAAGCCCAACACATAAGCACCCCCCTAAGTAGCCAAAAGGGGCGGTCCTATGGAGGGCCAGGTGGGGTCTCTCTTGTCCAGAAATGTTTAAAAGCCACTTACCTCAGTATAATAAACATACAGGGGCAAAAAAAGTGCCAAAATCAAACCCAGGTGGAAAATAGCTTGAGAATTGGCTGTCTCTATTCAAGACGGCCGTCCCCGGCCAAGTAGAGGAGACGCTGGATATTACGTCAGATGCCATCGGCAAGGCGGAAAAGACGTCAGTTATCCAGTCGGATGTAAATACCCGACACAAAGATAAATAAGAGGCGGAACGGCATCATGAGTGGAAATGACGTCGGCTCTCCCTCCTCTATGCGGCAAAGAGCAATGCTCAAACGTCGCTCGGCCAATCGCGTGCACAGGGGCCGAAGCATCCAGCCAATGCCAAGTCTTGCCCCCCGCCCTAAACAGACATACACTGCCAGGATTTGGCCCTAAGGACGGAGGTCAGTAACACATCACCCAGAGAACCCACCGAAAACAAATCAAAAACAAACATCAAAGAGATCCACACGTATATCCGGTAAAACCACCCCCCAAAAAAAAAAACAGAGACAGTAGCAAATCCACAGATACACCATACCTAATATGCAGCCAAAGCACTATAGTGCTCATAAAGAGCCACCATCATAAATAATGAAAAATAGGGGATAAATAAAAAAGCATTGTCAAATAAAGTACATTCAGGATTTACAAATCAAGGACTGAACGAGACCTAACTGTAAGATAACCAAAACACGTATATGGAAAAAAAAAAAAACCACATTGCCAAAAACGGCACACAATCTAGACATATAACGACAGACTTATCAGTGGGACCTCCAATAACCCATATCTATATATTACAGGTAGCATTCCTTTAAGGGAAAATGTATAAATAAACTTAATTCTTTTATCCCAGATACATCAAAGTGGAACCAGAATAAGTGCAGGTAAACCAGGGCCCCACTGGCTCAGTATATTCCAAAGCACCTTCAAAGGAGGGGGGCATAACTCAGGGTGAATATCCCCGAAGTCCAGGATGTATCCTGTCAATCATCAAAAAACTCAAATTATCCAAGTTGCATCTATCGCAATTTGCAAAATGCCTAGCAATGGGACTTTCAGGGACCTCATCACGTATGTCATCCACATGCTCTTTCACACGTTGTTTAAACATGGGTTTGGTTTTGCCCACGTAAAACGCGAGGTATACGATCCCCTTGGTCTCGCAGTTGGCAAAATGCTTATGTAATGAACAAATGCAGTGTGGATTAGTCCTTGATACAGTTTAATTTACAGTATGTCAAATTTTAAATCACCCCCTGGCTGCATAAAGTGTTAAACGCTTTGCTACCTAATTTTGATGCATTGTTCGAGCATTACAGCATGTTTATAATGTAATTTACATATCTTACATGCATTGTACATACAATATAATTTATTCCAAATCAAAAGCTGTTTGCTGGAAACTGTACCATATATATATATATATATATATATATATATATATATATAGCAATCAGGATATAAAAAAACACAGTAAAATGCATTAATGAGAAGAACTGTGTCTGAAACCCACCCCCACGGAATCTAATTATTAGACGTATGTCTGTATAGAGAAAAACAGATGCTTAAAAAAAAAAAAAAAAAGTGGAAAAAGTTTGAACTTCATACTGAAGCAGTCTTTCAAAACCATATGAGCAAGAAACGTATTTGCAATCTGTATATAGATAGTCAATTATTGACATATACACATACAAGGTTTAAAATATGAAAGCTACAGTATGGGCTACCTGGGGTATCTTTCCATCACTTTTGGTGGCGGATTGCAAAAGTTTCATGGTGTCTTCTTCATCTTCCAGACTAACAGGAGAAATTTTATTTTCCATCTTGGAGCTTAATGCTAGTTGCTGCTTTGCTTGATAGTCTTGCCCTTGGGGTCTGTTCGGAGTCACTCTACACGCAACATCCCTGGAGATGTATCCATTCTCAGACTGGGGTATCAAATGCTTATCACGTGGCTGTCTATTGTCACCAGGTACAATATCAATTACCACCTTGCTGATGGATGAAATGGACGCTACCATATTATTTACTTGTTCAGCAGGCGGTGGAGATATGTTGGCTGCTTTCTTCACTGGAGTCTTAACTTTAGTCTATATTATGTCGAAATGAGGATGAGGAAAACAAACGTTTGGTTAGTGCGATATAATTGGAATTTTTCCAGGATAATTTAAGAAATCAATTTGTTTTTAAATGTACTTAACTTGTCAACAACTACATTTAGAAAGGAATCAATGTCACATTAAATGAATACATTATAGGTAATATAGAAGTTGAAGTTGTTGGAATAAATGTTAAAGCTATCAATTTAAATAATTATCAATGATCATGAATATTTTAAAGCTGAAAGCAGGCAGTTTTATAACACATTTTCATTTAGTTATTTAAAAGGTCAGTGTATTTACTTATAGATGTAACTAGTATATGTGCCAGAATTTGTGCTCAAGCACACTGCCCAGCTGGACTGCAGATGGGAGAGGGAGCTAAACAGACTTTGCTGCAATACAGACTGCTATCAGTCTAAGGCCCCTTTCACACATGCTGTCTGATCAGGTCCACCTGTCAGTTTTTCAGGCGGACCTCATCAGACCCTGCATTGTCCTCTATGGAGCAGCGGCATGTCCGCTGACAACCGATGCCATCAGATCTACCAAAAAACAGAGGGATAGTGGGCCTATTTTCCATCCGTCCAGCAGATCAGATCGATGGCATCGAATGGATACTGACAGGTGGCCCGTTTCCATTCGACTACCCAGTAGAGGTGAGCCAGACTGCGTCCGTGTCTGCTCTGCATAGAGAGAAGGCACGGACCTGTCATCCACCTGCTCAGCAGAGATCAGTGTAGGGATCCCCTTCTGAGCCAGCGGAATTCGCTTAGCAGAGGCACCATTGTGAAAGAGACCTTATAGAGGAAACACGAAAGCAGAGGGGAGTGAGCTACTGCTCCTTCACTATCCAATCAAGCCAGGGTGTGTTCTGGACAGGTGGCGATCAAGAACCTGGCTATACTGTCTGACAGGGTGCCTGGATCACAAGACTTAGTAAACAGGTAAAACATTTCACAAATTTTAATTTTACAAGGATTCTTTTTTTTTTTCATCTCCTAGACTTTAGTTCAGATTTAAAAATGTTACCTAACATTTAGTTTATTATATATGTAAAGGAGAAAAAACATTTCCTAATTACATATACAGGTAAAGGCTCTGCATATTGCTTAGCAGTGCTTCTATCATAGCAAATGTTTCCACTTCTAAGTGATCTTTTACAAATAAATAATTTAGCAGGGTTACTGGATATACCATTAAAAAATAGCTTCTAAAAGGCACAATCTATAAAAATGGACAATATATACACTTCAAACCGCTTGATATAACATCTATGCATCTGTATATAAACTTTAACCAAAGCTTGGACCAGCAAGCATGCATAAAATGTGAGCATTACAACAAAATTATTTTACTATATCACCACTAGTTTCTGTATTCTTCACTCTCCTGCAGAGAAACCACAGCCGGAATAGACACATGTCACTAATGTGTCTTATAGTCATGTATCTGCTGGCAGGTAAACCACAGCACATGGCGTGGGATGCAGGCACCAACACTGTGCAAAATCTCCGGGAACAGGTGGCAGCATGGGTAATAAAGTATACCTAAAGTCAAAACTTTTTTTTTAAACTTGGATAGAGTGGAGAGGGATTAGAACACCTGTCAATTTTTATTGCCGTCTGTGCTCCCATTAAGGAGATTCTCTCTATTTGTCCTGTTTACCATTGTCATTGAAAGTGAAAGTAAAAGATATTCGCAAATTTTGGGATATTCCCAGAAAAGTAATAGAGGGAAATCTTCCAAAGGGGCCACTAGTTCTGGTGACCTGGTTCCCCCAAAGAATTTCCTTATTTTCAAGGATTTCTCTTACTTCCTGTTTGGCTATGGGACAGGTTTTGCCTAAAGTTCTATTTTAAGTCTTTTTTTTAGGGCACTTTTTTGTATATCTGCAACATAGTCACTTGAATGCACCAAGAAGTTAAATATATTTAAATACATAGTGCACCCATAACACAGGATTCACTGTGGGGAGCACTATGAGCTTTCTAAAAAAAAAAAAAAAAAAAAAAGCAACAAAGATGCTATTACTTTTAAACTGCCTCTCTGAATTAAATTTTCTACTGGGGCTCCCTGAAGGGAAAGGAGACTGAATGACTGCTCTAACTTTCAATGCATTTTAGACTGAACTACTGAACTCTGGGAAAAAACTGCCTTCTTAAACAAAGAATAGCATGAAAAACCTAAAAAGGAGCCTAAACCTTAATGTGATGGGAAAATGTGGAAGCAAATTGTTAATATTTAATAATTAATTTTAGGTTGTATTTTTTTGAATCCTGACTATAACAAATCTAGAAATAAAATATATTGAAACACCTTTAAATGATGATGAGAATGCATTTTTTTCCTATATTTTCAAATGTTAAATTAAGACATTTCATATAACAAAAAGCAAAAACTAAAACAGTAGGTTAGTACCGCTTTATGTTCTTGTTCATGAACTGGAACTGTCCGGGGTTTTACTTCCTGTTCAGCATTTTTGCAAATATTATTTGAGTCCGCCACCTTCTTTTTTCGCCTGCCATGTTTTCTTTAAAAAAATAAATAAAATAAAATAAAAATAAATGGATTTTCCTTTAGACCTAAAAAAAAAAATTAGCATTTAACCCTTGCAGTGTGAGCACAGCCACCCTTCGAGGGAGGGTTTTTTTTTTTTTTTTTTTTAAGAGTTGGGTTTTAATGAAAGGGAAGAAAAAAACAGGGCAAGAAAATATAAACAGAAAAGTATATTATAAAACAGATCACAATCCCCAGCCAAAAAATGGATCACAAATAAGAAGCAAAAATCCCCAGTACATCGAACAGGACAGTGCCCATGTGAAAGGGGTCAACTTCAGATTCTGACAGTCAATAACCTTCAGAAAGGACTCAAGGTATACTGGCATGGTTTAGATGGAAGATTAAGAGTTGTCAGCTGAGCCAACCTCACTCAATCAAAATGCTTAAGGGTGTTGGGTAGGCATGCTGAGGAGTTTAGTATATTTTAGCAGACCATCCCCCCCCCCCCCCAGTTTCAGTTGTCAGTATCAAGGATTTGCAGTTTTATGATCGGACAACCTACAAAGAAAGCATAAAAACTTGATTTGATTACTGTCAGACATAATATGAGTGTTGCATAGAATTTCCTTAGTACATGGAATGCGTCTCATGTGGCATCTGGACCTCATAGGGGTGTCTGGTGTTCCTTTTGTCTTGGATGTAATTTTATCAGGATTTATGGAAAATGAATTAATTGGGCCAGTAACAAAAAAAAAAAAAAAAACTCCTTAAAGCAGAGTTCCAGTAATTTTTTTGTTTACTAAAAATCAGCAGCTACAAAAAGGGTAGCTGCTGACCTGACTTTTAATAAATAGCCACTCACCTGTCCCACGATCCAGCGGTGTACTCACCCCAGCCGTGTTCTTCTCGTGTCCTCCCTCGGCAGTGCCGGCATCTCTACTACGGGTACCCAGCTGTGACAGCTTGCGGCTTCACAGCCAGGTGCCCACTGCGCTTGCACAAGCAGCGCTGCGTGACTGGTCCTGAAGTCTTCTAGGACCTGTGGTGTCCCAGAAACTTTTGAGAAGAAATTCCTCTTCCGATCGTCTAAGGTGACCTGTCAAAATTGGGTACCTGTTCCCCCCTTCTCTCCTCTCCAAAAGCTTGGTTTCACAAACAGGAGCTGGGGAGGAGGCCTTAAAGAGGAAATTCTGCTTTTGGGTGGAACTCGGCTTTAAGAACACACAGAATTTTTTTTTTTTTTTAGAATACTTCCGAAAGAAAGCCTTTTAGTGTCCACCAAAATTTAAATATAATGACATTAATTACAAGTCAATGGGCACATAGCTGATATGCTAAATTTACTCTGGATCACAAGGATTATAGAAATGTAGAGATTTAAGCGTTTAATGCCAGAAAACATGTACTAAAAACATGACTTGTGTCACATCAATGTGATAACTTACAGCTTTGAATTTTGTAAAAACAAGGCAATGTGTTCTTTAATGTAACGTTTCCTTAGTATTTGCTTCACTGTTGGCCTTTTTTCAGGCTGTCGGCTTAGCATTGTTCCAATAAGATCTCCCAGGTCACTACTGTAATCTCTAGGCATAGGTGGCAGCTGGAATGAAAGGATATATTTAGTTTGTGACCATGATAAAACTCAAAAAACAAATATTGGTGAAATCAATAAAAACATTATACAAAACATGTAAAAACAAAATAGACCCCACAATTTTAATGTTAACTGGCTAGCAGTTAAAGACCTCATTCAGACAGCGCTGGCACCCATACTGCATGCAGGCTACATTTGTTTTGGCATCTGCAACTGCCCCGAACTGCAAGCAGGCAGACTATAGAAGAAAGACTATATGAAGACGTCATACGCTGTGACGAAACGCGCGTCAGGTGGAACGCACGCCGCAAACCCGGAAGTCATGTGGAACGTAATCCGGTAGCTACCGCTCTCCATGCTACACACATCATTACAGCGGGCGCGGTTTTATTATATTTTATCTCTATGTGTACTGATGGATCAGCAACATTAATAAAAACTCTTTTAACGGTACTGCACCATCTGGAGCTATTATTTTCTCCTTAACCGGACTCGGAGGACCTCTTTTACCCAGGAAAGGGATTTTGGTTTGTGGGGGACAAAGCCCAGCAGTTACCGTTCCTTTGGCTGGGAAGGCCATCAAGCGTTACAGGTCTTCTTGCCGTAAGGTAATTTAGACCCACTATTTCTGGTGAGTTCACATCTTTACTTATCCTAAAGTCACTTCATTTGACTGGCCATTGGACTATTGGAGGATCCAGCACTGAGCACTTGCACTTTTCCTTTGCACAGAAGTGTAATCTTTTTTCACTATAGTCACCTATGAACTCTGATTGGACTTTATTTGGCACCAATATGCACTTTTATGACACTTATGTGATTTGATAATTTATTTAACACTGTATGAATTTTATTGGGTTTACATTGTAATATGTATTTAGTTTATGATATTTTAGCCATTTTAGCTATATTTATGTACTGATTTTCTATAACACATTTAGATTATCCCAGTTCCTTATTAGCAAGCGCTATATAATCTCATTTATCTTGGGGTTTTTCTATCCAGACTATAGAAGAAGATGCAAATGCAGTGGCAGCACAGACACAGCTGCATGTCAAAATTTGGCAGCCGTACAGAAGCAGCTGCACTGCTCCAAAAGGAACACTGTCTGCTTTCAGAGTCATTCAGCCACTCCTGCATGGCTGTCAAATTTTGACATGCCACTGTGTCTGTCCAGCTGCTGCGTTGGCTTCCACCTCTATAGGCTTGCTGTCTAGGGCAGATGCAGACTCCAAAACAAAGGTGGCCTGCACGCAAGATGGGTGCCAGCGCCCGTCTGAGCGGAGTCATAGGCTGTGGGTGCCTTTCTAAACATATTACCTGAAACAAATAGAGTTAAACATTATTTCCTGGGCACTTCATGTAAACATACTACTGGTTAAAAAAAAAAAAAAAAAAACTCCCTTTCGAGTGCATTTTTTCTTCTCAATCGAGATCCTCTACTTTATTTGTTTTGCCCTGTTTTTTTTTTCATTAACCCACCAAGGTTTAGCCTCCATAGCAGAGCTGGAAGGCTCTGTTTTGTGAGGTAAGCCCTTTTTTTCAGAATTACCCCTAAGGTTTCATGCAGTTTCATTAAAGTTAGTAAATATGACTGTTCAGCATGCCCTTCTCGGACATCATCGTGTACATTTTACTGCATCCGCATGGTCTCTACCAGGGAAAGATTTCAAAGCAGACTGGGGTTTCAAGATGTGCTGTTCATGTTTTTTTGAAGAAACAAAAAGAACCAGGCAACACTGGGAGCCGTAGGCACAGTGGTCCGCCAAGGAAACCTTAATGC
Source organism: Pelophylax lessonae (assembly GCF_965119305.1). Lineage (NCBI taxonomy): Eukaryota > Metazoa > Chordata > Amphibia > Anura > Ranidae > Pelophylax > Pelophylax lessonae. The sequence continues at coordinate 85,384,500 of NC_138775.1, read as the reverse complement.
AGCAGATGAAAGACAGAACAAGTTTATTTTCTTTTGACATCGGAAGATGTCCAGCAGTGCCATCTGCACAGAACTGGCAGAGACCTGTTGGACCCAGGTACAGCTATCTACTGTCCGGATAACCCTGGCCAGAAGTGGTCTTAATGGGAGAGTTGCAGCCAAAAAGTGATACCTCTGACATGGAAACACGGCTAAGCAAAACAACTATGCATGAAAACATTGGAACTGGGGTGCAGAAAAATGGCAACAGGTGCTCTGGGCTGAGGAGTCAAAATTTCAAATATTTGGCTGCAGCAAGAGGCCATTTGTTCAGGGGTGGAAAGCAGTACAATGGTGAGTGTCTGCAGGCAACAGCGAATCATGTGGAGGTTCCTTGCAAGTTTGAGGCTCAATTTCTGCAAATAGAGTTAAAGATTTGGTCGCACGCAAGAAATACAGGCATATACTTATCAATCATGCCATACCATCAGGTAGTCACGTGATTGACCCCAAATTTATTCTGCAGCAGGACAATGACCCCAAACATACAGCCAATGTCCTTAAGAAATAACATGTTTAACGAAGAATAAGGAGCCCTGGAAGTGATGGTTTGGCCCCCACAGAGCCCTGATCTCAACATCATTGACTCTGTCTGGGATTTCATGCAGAGACATAAGGATATGAGGCAGCCTACATTCACAGAAGATCTGTGGTTAGCTCTCTGAGATGTTTGGAACAATCTTTTGGCTGAGTTCCTTCAAAAACTGCGTGAAAGTTTACCTAGAAGAAGAAATGATGCTGCTTTAAAGGCAAAGAGTGGTCACACCAAATATTGATTTGATTTGGATTTCTCTTCTGTTCATTTACTTTCCATTTTCTTAAATGATAAAAAGTAAACTATTAACACTTCTATTTGTGAAAATATTCATAATTTACAGCATTTTTTATACCTGCCTAAAACTTTTGCACAGTTTTACACAAAAAACATATCAAAAGGCATCTTGTAAGGCAGTTTCCAGGACATTTTGGACTTAGTTGGATAATGCTAGGGATGTCTTGTAAGCAAACTAGGAAACAGCACTAATTCTGGCAGCAATGGATGAGATTTCAGCCAGGAACTGTCTGTAAGATGTCCTACACCAGCCGTCACTAAATGGCGGCCTGCGGTCCATTGACGGCCCGCACGATGCTTCCGCCCGGACCGCGAGGCCGCCTCCTGTTATCAGTCATTGGTTTGCTGGGACCGCGGGTGTCCCAGCAACCAGTGACGTGTTGTGTGTGCGCGCCACACCCCCTCCTTACTGCGGCTCCGGGCTCACTCCCAGCCTGTGTCCTGTCGTGCCGCGAGTAGGGGCGTGACGTCACGCGCGTGCCCAGCCCCCTGCTCCTGACTGCGGCTCCCATTCAGCCAGGCAGCGAGTTGGGGTGTGACATTATGTGCGTGCCTCGCTCCCCCTGCTGCTCGCGGCTCCTGGCTCGGCTACTGGCTCCAGGTATGTGGAGCACAAGGGGAAAAAGCAATGCGGTCCCCAGTTTCATAGCTGCACTTAAAGCTGAGAGGTTTTGAATTTGATGGGCATATTTTGTAGTGCTCATTAGAGTGCCCCATAAAAAAAAAATGTGTCCTTCAGAGTGCCCCCTAACATAAAATGTGCCCATCAGTGTGCCCCTTATTTTATGTTAAGGGTCACGCTGATGGGCATATTTTATGTTAAGAGCAACGCTGATTTACACGTTTTGTTTTGCCCATCAGAGTGTCCCCTAACATAAAATGTGCCCATCAGAGTGCCCCCTAACATAAAATGTGCCCATCAGCGTGCCCCTTATTTTATGTTAAGGGTCATGCTGATGGACACATTTTATGTTAAGGGTCACGCTGATGGACAAATTTTATGCTAAGGGGCACGCTGATGGGCATATTTTATGTTAAGGGGCACGCTGATGGGCAAATTTTATGCTAAGGGTCACGCTGATGGGCACATTTTATGTTAGGGGGCACTCTGATGGGCACCTTTTACACATGTTAGGGGTCACTCTTTGTCACGATCCGGGGTCAGGCTCGAAGACCAGTAGCTATAGCAGTCGCAGGTCACACAGGAACCAGCAGGATAGGAACACTGACAGGTCACCCAGGCAGATGACGCAGGCTCACCTGAGGTGCGGAGTCTAAGTACTAACCGGTCTTCACCAGCGCTCCTGAAGGTGGAGATGGATTTTGCTGCGTGTTAGCACCAGGTCGCGGTCCTCAAGATCGCCCCACCAGGAAGTGAGCAAGTCAGAGTCCAGTAGCAGATAGGGATTAAGCTGAAGCGTAGTCAAGGAGTAGCCAAAGGTCGGTAACCAGTAGTTGCAGGTTGGGATCAAACAGAAGAGTAGTCGAGGAACAAGCCAAGTGTCGATAATGGATGGTAGCAAAGATACAGACGGCAGCAGGAGAGACAAGCGAGATATCGGCTGTTTAAGGCACAATATTCTGGCGACCAGGAAGTGCAAAGACATGGTTTATAACAGGAAGTTCATGGGAGGAGCAAAGGGTTCAAGGTTCAAGGCAATAAAGATTCACAGCAGGATCATTCAAGGATTTGTCCAGGGAGCTGTCCAGCATTCCTGGTAGCTCAGTGAGTAGAGTCATTGCCAGACACCATGGAGGTCCCAGGTTCAAGTCCGGGTCCTGACAGTACTCCCCTCCTCCCAGGACGTCCGCTGGACGTCTTAGGACCAGGTTTAAGAGGAAACCTCTGGTGGAACTCCTTTGTTAATCTAGGGGCATGAACATTTTCTTCTGGCTCCCAGGAATTTTCTTCTGGTCCATATCCTTCCCATTGAACCAGATATTGTAATTTATTCCTAAACATCCTGGAATCAAGAATTCTCTCCACTACAAATTCTTCTTCACCCTGTACTTCAACAGGTGGAGGAGGCGGAAGAACTCTTCCAGGAAAGGGATTTTCCTTAAATGGCTTGAGCAGTGATATGTGAAAAACTGGGTGAATTCTCATACTGTCGGGAAGTTTTAAACGGAAAGTGACTGGGTTGACCTGAGCAGAAATCTGGAAAGGTCCCACAAACTTTTGTCCCAACTTTGCAGATGGAACATGGACCTTCAAATTTTTGGTTGATAACCAAACCTTGTCACCCACTTGAAAGGTAGGAAGTGATCGGCGATGTCTATCAGCAGCCTTCTTGTAACATTCCTGAGCCTCCTTCAAAGTCTCAATTAATTTCTCCTGAATCTCTTGCAACATAGTTAATCTGTTGGCTACAGCAGGAATTGGAGTTGAGATAGGGAGATCAGGAATAAAAACTGGATGATAACCATTGTTTAAGAAAAACGGGCTTTGAGAGGTTGAGCTATGTCTAGAATTGTTGTAAGAAAACTCTGCCGTGGGAAGATAGTCCACCCAGTCATCCTGAAGATAACTAACAAAACATCGAAGGTACTGTTCTAAAGTTTGATTGGTCCTCTCAGTCTGACCATTAGACTGGGGATGAAAAGCAGAAGACAGGTTGATTGCTACTCCTAAAGCTGAGCAAAAGCTTTTCCAAAACTTTGAAGTAAACTGTACTCCTCGATCTGACACAACGTCTTCAGGAATTCCATGTAGTCTGAAGATTTCTCGAACCATCAACTCTGCAGTTTGTTCCGAAGAGGGTACCCCCTTAACTGGTATAAAGTGAGCCATCTTGGTGAGGCGGTCAACGACCACCAAGATAGTGGTCATTCCTTTTGAGGGGGGTAAATCAACCACAAAGTCCATAGAAATTGACCCCCATGGTCTTGATGGGATAGGGAGTGGTTGGAGCAACCCCAAAGGAGAAGCTCGGGGTGTCTTATTGCGTGCACAGGTCAGGCACGAGGCTACATACCTTTTAACATCTTTCTTGTACCCAGGCCACCAAAAGGAGCGTGATAAAAGTTCCTCTGTTTTAGAAACTCCAAAATGTCCAGCAAGTTTTGAGTCATGACTCAACCGGAGGACTTCAACCCGAGCAGACTCAGGTACATAGAGGCGATGCGTTTTAATCCAAAAGCCATTCTTGAACTCAAGACTGATGTCCATAGGAGGATTATTGAGGAGTGAGTCATTCTCGTAACCTTCTTTGAGGAGACTCAAGAATGCCTTTGAACTTGTGACACCTAGGAAGTTCTTTTGAGACAGGATTGTGCATTCAGCATTGTTCTCCTGGGAAGGCCCAGACAACATCCGTGATAAGGCATCAGCCTTACCATTTCTTGACCCAGGTCTATATGAGATAATAAAATTAAATCTAGAAAAGAACAGCGACCAACGTGCTTGTCTAGAAGACAATCTTTTGGCCAAACAAATGAATTCTAGATTTCTGTGATCAGTGAGAACAGTCACAGGATGCTTAGTACCTTCCAGCAAATGCCTCCATTCAGAAAAGGCTTCCTTAATTGCCAGTAACTCCTTATTCCCTATGTCATAATTCCTCTCGGCTGAAGACATTAAACGAGAAAAGTAAGCACAAGGATGAAGCTGCATCTTTTCACCGCTTCGTTGTGAAAGGATAGCTCCCACAGCAGAGTCAGAAGCATCCACTTCCACTACAAACGGTAGCTCAGGATTGGGATGTACCAATACTGGTGCAGAAGTGAACAGAGTCTTTAACTTATCAAAAGCAGCCTGAGCATTAGATGACCACACAAAGGGCACCCCTTTCTTTGTCAGCTGTGTAATCGGAGCTATCACCTTAGAGAAATTTCTGATGAATTTCCTGTAGAAATTGGCAAACCCGATGAATCTTTGAATTTCCTTAACGTTTGCAGGGACAGGCCAATCTACTACTGCTCTAATCTTCTCAGGATCCATGCTTACTCCATCTGGTGAAATAATATACCCCAGAAACTGGATCTGGGTTTGTTCAAACTCACATTTCTCCAATTTGATATAAAGTCGATTCTGCCTTAATCTTTCAAGGACAGTGCAAACATGCTTGCGATGCTCCTCTAGGTTATTGGAAAAAATGAGGATGTCATCCAAATACGCAACTACAAATTGGTCCAACAGATCTCGAAAAACATCGTTGATGAAGTGTTGAAAGGTTGCAGGGGCATTACAAAGACCAAAAGGCATAACCAAGGACTCGAAGTGTCCGTATCTGGTTCTAAAGGCGGTTTTCCATTCATCTCCTTGGCGGATACGAACAAGGTTATAAGCCCCCCGCAAGTCAAGCTTTGTGAAAATCTCGGCAGAACGAAGTCTTTCCAACATTTCAGAGATCAACGGGAGAGGATAACGGTTTTTAATAGTAACTTTATTCATGTGCCTGTAATCAATGCAAGGACGTAAGGTAGAGTCTTTCTTTTCAACAAAGAACAAGGCTGCTCCAGCAGGGGATGTTGAGTGTCTAATAAACCCCTTCTCTAAATTCTCATCAAGCCACTCCCTGAGCACCTTTAATTCAGGTTCTGATAAATTGAATAGGCGGCCGAAAGGTATTTCTGCACCTGGGAGTAGCTCAATGGGGCAATCATATGGGCGATGAGGAGGTAACTGGTCGGCGTTCTTATCACAGACATCCTGAAACTCATGGTATTGTGGAGGCAGTTTGAGATATGACTGTGCTGTAACCACATCCAACTGCGTTTCCTTAATCTGTGGAGAACTAATTGGACAAGGCTCTCTACAGTATTCCTCACAATGGGGGGATGTAAAATTTATAACGCGTGCTTCCCAATTGATTGAGGGATTATGGGTGGAAAACCAAGGGATGCCCAAGATCACAGGAAATTTAGGTGACGTAATCAGCTGAAAACTGATGGTCTCACGATGGTTAGCCTCAAATTGGAGAACCAAAGGGACTGTTTCATGGGTAACAGGTCCTGAAGTTAAGGGTGATCCATCCACTGTCTCCATATCGACTGGGGCTAATTTATTTCTTGTCTGAATCATATTGTTTTTGGCAAAGTCTATGTCCATAAAGTTCCCCCCTGCACCAGAGTCCAGCATAGCAGAGCAAGGAATCTCAATGCCCTTAGAGATAAGTTTAATAGGGAGGACAAAATGAGGTAGTGAAGAATTTACTTTATTTTCTTCCTGGACCAACGGGGAGATGGACTGGCTAATGGAGTTTATTTGTTCAGGCGTGATCACATCAACCGATGCAATTGTTCTTCTAACCTTGTTAGGGCAGTTAATTGCATAATGACCAGAATCTCCACAGTAAAGACATAGGTTCTCAGAACGTCTTCTTTCTTTCTCCTGAATGGAAATGGATCTCTTAATTGCATCTACCTGCATTGGCTCAGGAGTGTTAGAATTAGGAGCAACTTTGAAATCCTGCTGAACAAATGGAGTAGCAGAGAAACGCATGCCACTCTTACTTGCAAACATTCCCAGCCTCTCCTTCCTCCTTTCTGTAAGTCTCTGATCAATTTTGATACATAATTGGATGAAGGCATCAAGATCATCAGGAGTCTCAACTCTAGCGAGCTCATCCTTTACCTGTTCAGAAAGCCCTCGGCGGAACTGACTCTTTTGCGCAGCAGGGTTCCAAGTAGTATCTGCAACCCAACATCTGAATTCTGCTGTGTACTCAGCGACAGAGCGTCTTCCCTGCCTCATACTATGCAGCTTTGCTTCAGCAGTAGCACAGCGGTTGGGATCATCAAAAACCTGATCCATTGCGGTCAAAAAGGTCTGCAGATTATTTAAAATAGCACTGTCCTGCTCAATATATGGGGAGGCCCAAGCTAGAGCTTCTCCAGTCAGAAGTTCGAGAATCAAGGTTACCTTTCTCTTCTCAGAACGAAATGCAGCAGGGTGTGTTTGAAAATATAAACGACACTGATTTAGGAAACCCCTGTAATGATGGCGGTCTCCATTAAACTTGGATGGTAAAGGCTGAGGCATATGTGTGATAGTATCACCTCGGTCCAGTAGTAGTCTCTGCAGAGCATGAATCTCCTTCTGTTGTCTTTCCAATAGACTTTCTAGTTTATTAACTTTTTCTTGGCAGGTAACACCAAATTCTTGCAGCTCAGCAATTTGTTGCCTAAGAGGAGTCACGATGCTTGCTATAGCGGCCTCCATATTTTGGGCCAGAATATTCTGTCACGATCCGGGGTCAGGCTCGAAGACCAGTAGCTATAGCAGTCGCAGGTCACACAGGAACCAGCAGGATAGGAACATTGACAGGTCACCCAGGCAGATGACGCAGGCTCACCTGAGGTGCGGAGTCTAAGTACTAACCGGTCTTCACCAGCGCTCCTGAAGGTGGAGATGGATTTTGCTGCGTGTTAGCACCAGGTCGCGGTCCTCAAGATCGCCCCACCAGGAAGTGAGCAAGTCAGAGTCCAGTAGCAGATAGGGATTAAGCTGAAGCGTAGTCAAGGAGTAGCCAAAGGTCGGTAACCAGTAGTTGCAGGTTGGGATCAAACAGAAGAGTAGTCGAGGAACAAGCCAAGTGTCGATAATGACTGGTAGCAAAGATACAGACGGCAGCAGGAGAGACAAGCGAGATATCGGCTGTTTAAGGCACAATATTCTGGCGACCAGGAAGTGCAAAGACATGGTTTATAACAGGAAGTTCATGGGAGGAGCAAAGGGTTCAAGGTTCAAGGCAATAAAGATTCACAGCAGGATCATTCAAGGATTTGTCCAGGGAGCTGTCCAGCATTCCAGGTAGCTCAGTGAGTAGAGTCATTGCCAGACACCATGGAGGTCCCAGGTTCAAGTCCGGGTCCTGACACTCTTATTGGCACATTTTATGTTAGGGGGCACTCTAATGGGCATATTTTATGTTAAGAGCAACGCTGATGGGCACGTTTTGTTTTGCCCATCAGAGTGCCCCCTAACATAAAATGTGCCCATCAGAGTGCCCCTTAACATAAACTGTGCCCATCAGAGTGCCCCCTAACAAAATGTGCCCATCAGCGTGCCCCTTATTTTATGTTAAGGGTCACGCTGATGACACATTTTTTGTTAAGGGGCACTCTAATGGGCATATTTTATGTTAAGAGTAACGCTGATGGACACGTTTTGTTTTGCCCATCTTTTTGAGTCATAGCACAGACTTCAGATTCGGATTTTGGCCCAAAGAAAATTTTAGCGACCGAACCTCCTTGTATTTTAATTCATTACCCCTGTCCTACACCATTCAGGTAGTCCTATGGGCGCATTAATGTCTCAGAAATTTACAATGTATGTCTCTACAGATTTTTCTTCTGTTGTGGGTCCGTCAGGATCTTCATTGGTGGAGAATCTGGCGGTAGGCAAGTCCCTCCATCCTGAAAAATGGATCACACTTTCTACAGATGCAAGCCTTCCACAATGGGGGAGAGGGGGGGGGGGATTACTTCATCAAGTACAGAAGATATGGTTGATGCTGCTGCTGCCACCGAGGTCATCAAAGTGGTTTAGGCTAAAGGAGCCTCTGCCTCCTTTGGTGGAAGACATTTTCAAATAGGCAGAGGGTTGTGTGCTGGCACTGTCATTCTGCTACTTTCCAGGTTCAGAGAATCGGATGGCGGATACCCCAAGTGGCCACTTTGAGAACCAGAATGAGTGGTCTCTGAATCCTGGCACTATGAAAAAGATCTTTGAGCAGTGGGGAACTACAACGAAAGAGCTTGTGAGATCACATGGCAATCACCAGCTACCACTGCTATTTTCCAAGTTTAAATGCCCACAAGCACTTAGGCAAGATGCTTTATTTCTCAGCTGGGATTTACCAATAGTATACGTGTTCCCCTCTGATGGTCTTATTCTATAGGTGATACAGAAGATACACCTCGAGGGAGTAGAGGCCATAACAACCTTTGCACTTTGGCCCAGAAGGCCATAGTTTCCACTTATGTTGTGAAATGTCTATTGGAATTAAGACATAAACAGTGGATGCACCGGCCTAGTGCATTATCCTCAATAACGGAATTTTTGTAAAATCTTACCTGTAAAATTCCTTTCTCTGAGTCCTCCGACAGTCGCCGCCTCCTCTAAGTCATCACTATTGGGATGTCCCAAAGCACTATAGACATGAGGGGTGGGAGACGCAACCGTAGAAAAGGAAACGCATTACCCACATCAGAGAAAGGAATCTTACATGCACCTTAAGAACCAACTGGGCAACAGAAAAAAACAATGCTCAACAGGAGCAACAGCCATGCCCTTCCGAGGTCCCTCAGGAAGGACCAGATGGAATCCGTCTTCCGAAAGGATGCCGTAGACGACAGGTAAACCCTGATCACCCTGACAACATCCAAGGAATGCAAAGCAAACTCCTTTGGATGCCTAGGCTTCGTACAAAGCGAAGGCAGGACAATGTCCTCATTAGGGTGAAATTCAGAGATCACCTTGGGAAGAAAGGATGGGGGTGGTCGCAAAACCACCTTATCCTTGTGAATTATCAAGTAAGGGGAGCGGCAAGACAACGCCACCAGCTCCGACACCCTGCGAGCCGAAGTGATCGCCACCAGAAAAGCAACCTTTTTCGACAGCAGAGGTACCGATATCTCCCTGATATTGTCAAAGGGAGCACGCTGCAACGCGGACAGAACCAAGTTCAAGTCCCACGGAGGTAAGGGCTCCTTCCTGGGAGGAGCCAAATGTCGCACACCTTGATTGAGAGTGCGCACCAAGGAATGAGACGCCACAGGGCGTTGGAAAAGGACAGCCAGTGCGGACACCTGGCCCTTTATCGTGGCCAGCGCCAGGCGCTGATCCACTCCAGACTGGAGGAAAGCCAAGATCCTCGACACCGAGTAAGAACGAGGGGAGAACCCCCTGGACTCACACCAGGTGAAATAGGCTTTCCAGGTACGGTAATAGATCTTACCAGAGGAGGATTTTCTAGCCTTGATCAGGGTAGGGATAACCTCAGGGGTTAGACCCTTGTCCTTCAAGACCTGGGTCTCAACAGCCAGGCCGCGAAAGCCAGCGACTGCAAAGCAGGATGGAGGATCGGACCTTGAGACAGGAGAGCTTCCCGCAGAGGCAGGCGCCCGAAGGTGCCACTGCCAGGTGAACAACGTCGGCGTACCAGGACCGGCGTGGCCAGTCCGGTGCCACCAGAATCACCATGTGCGGTTCCGAGGCCAAGCTGCGAAGGAACCGGGATAGTAACTGAATCGGAGGAAAGGCGTACATCAGACGATACTGATGCCAAGGGGCCACCAACGCATCCGAGGCGTCCGCCAACAGATCGCGCGTTCTTGCCACAAACCTTTCCACCTTTTGATTTAGCCGAGAGGGGATCCCCACCTCGCACACAGCATCTGAAAGACCTCCGGGTGTAGGGACCATTTCCCCCTGGTCCAGGGTCTGGCGGCTCAGATAGTCTGCCCGCCAATTTTCCACACCCGGAATGTGAACTGCCGAGATCGCCGGGACATGAGTCTCGGCCCAGACAGAAAATCGGACACTTCCCGGGCTGCACGAGCACTCTTGGTGCCCCCCTGGTGGATGATGTAAGCCACCGCGGTAGCATTGTCCGTCTGTACGCGAACAGGCAAGCCCTTGAGACGTTCCGACCACTGGAAGAGACAGAGTTTTATCGCTCGTAGTTCCAGCACATTTATCGGGAGGGAGGATTCCTCCTCCGCCCAAGTGCCCTGGGCAAACAGGTTGCCCAGGACTCCACCCCAGCCCGACAGGCTGGCATCCGTGGTAACCACCGTCCACACCAACAGGCAGAAGGACTTCCCTTCCGCCACCGACGGGGACTGGATCCACCATAGAAGAGCCAATCTGGTCTGGCGACTCAGGGAGACATCCAGACCCAAGGACTGAGGAAGTCTTTCCCACCTGGCCAGGATCTCCGTCTGGAGAGCCCGCGTGTGGAACTGAGCAAAGGGGATCGCCTCGAAGGCCGACACCATCAACCCCAGGCCCCGCATACAGGTCCTGAGTGATGAGGACGGATTGTCCCTGAGGGACCTGAGTCCGTCCCGCAAAGTCCGGAGCTTGTCCTCCTGCCAGAACACCTCTGCCTGAGCAGAGTCCAGAACCATTCCCAGATAGGGAAGGCGAAGCGACGGAGACAACGCTGAGTTCTGAACGTTGATGGTCCAATCGAACCCCTGGAGCGTCTGTACCGTGATGGACAGATCGCAGTAGGCCCAGGACCGGTGCCAACACCCTGGGTGCCGAAGCGAGACCGAAAGGTAATGCCACAAACTGGTAGTGGTCCTCTGTGATAGCAAATCGAAGGTACCGCTGATGACCCACGAAAATAGGGATGTGCAGGTACGCAACTTTCAGATCTACCGAAGCCAGGAATTCTCCTGGAATCAAGGAGGCCACAACTGAACGGAAAGACTCCATTCGAAACTCCCCAACACGCCCGAAGCGGTTCAGCGCTTGCACGTCTAGAATGGGACACACTTTGCCCTCCTTCCTGGACACAGTGAACAGATTCGAACATAAAAACCCCCGAAACCTGTCCCGATGAGTTACCGGGACAATCACTCCCTGAGCAAGCAGGTCCTGCACTGCGTGAAGCAAGTCCTGCAGACGCCCCAGAAGCAGAAGAAGATTGGAGGGAAAGAATCTGTCCGCCGACCGGAAAAGGAATGCGATCTGGAAGCCCGATCGAACGATTTCCTGGACCCACCCATCCGATAGGCGGAGCAGCCAAGGTCGGAGGAAACCGCCCAAACGTCCCCCCACCCCTGAAATGGGTGAGGGCGCCCCTTCAGGTAGAGGCGGATTGACCCGCCGAGCCGGCATTGCTGCACTCCTGCTCACCTGCCCAGGGCTTCTTCCGGGTGCCCTGGGCCTGGAAGGTCTTGCCCTTGGGATGGGCCCGAAAGGCACGAAAGGACCCCCGATTAGAACCAGACGCAGAACCCCGCCTGCCCCAAAAAGACTTGGTCTTCGGGTTCTGGGGCATCATAGGGCACATGCCCCCCGTGACGCCTGTTACCAGGGTGTCCAATGCCTCGCCAAAAAGGCGAGAGCCAGCATAGGGAGAATCAGCAACCGCCTCCCTTGAGGACTGGTCGGCCGACCAGCTCTTCAGCCAAATCAGTCGCCGTTGAAGCACCGCGACACTAGAGAGGCGAGCCACTAAGGGAGCCCCGGCCAAGGCTGCATCACACAAGTACATGACTCCTTGGTGGATTTGATCCACCAATTTCAGCCGGGCAGGTGTAACACCAGCAGACACAAGATTGCGCTTAAGCATCCTAGTCCAATCAGCAGCCGCCTGAGCCACCAGAACGGACGCGAAAATGGGTTTGAGCAATGAACCCGCCACCGTATAGGAATGGCGAGATAGGGACTCCAACCGCCGGTCTGTGGGACCCCGGAAACTGGGGCATCCTCAGTAGGAGCCAAGGTAGCCTTGTGCAGCACGGCCACAGTGTGATCCACCTGTGGAGGCACACACCATCGTGATTCCGTAGCCGGATCAAAAGGATAAAGCAATCCAAACTGACTAGGTACCAGGAATGGACGTTTTAACGTGCGCCACTGTTCGTTAACAGTGTCTTGGAATTCTTCTGGGCAGGAAAAAACCTGCGCAGACTTGCGGGTCCTGTGCGTCCCAAACGAGGACACAACGCCCGGAGGACAGGGCTCATCCTCTAAATGTAAGGTGTCCTTAACAGACACAATCAAATCATCCATGGTCGCCCGTTCTGCAGGTGACCCCGGGGAGGGGGCATCAACCCCTTCCATCTCAGCCTCCCCCTCAGACCCCAAGGGGTCCAAGGATGAGCGGGACCCTGAAAATGGCACGCTCGCAGCAGCAGCAGCCAAATCCCCATCTGAATCAGAAGAGAGAGACAATCTGGGACTCCCACTCGCAGCCCGTTCAGACATCAGCAGTTCATTATTCGCCACCGCAATTAGGGCGCAGCGGGGCCACAGGAGAACTGGGACCCCCCACTAGAGCTGGAGGAAACTTGCTTTCCTGAGAATCCATGGCTCAAGTTATCAGAAAACAACTACAGTGCAAAAAAGATGTACTGTCCCCTTTAACAGCGCTGCGGTGTGCGCAGCCCACCGCTACTGCAACAGTGATAAAAGACCCCGAAAGGAGAACAGAAGCGAAACTGAGCCAGAAGCAATATACAGAGGGAAAACTGAGAGTGATAACCTGCAGAGTCCGCAGAGCGTTGCTACCAGTGTCCTTGCTGCTGATGGAATGCTGCTGGAGAGGGCTGGACTAAAGCCAGACCCCAGGAAAATGGCTGCCCCATAGGAATGCATTGGAGGCTACGCCAAAATGGCCGCCGACATGCGGTCGGACCGATCGTTCCACCGCCCACAAAATGGCGGCGGATGGTGCCAAAATGACATGTATAATCGCCCCAGAGGAGCAATACACGTGTGCTCACAGTAAAGATGGCGGACCGCGCAAATCTTTCCCCGCTGCGGTCGCCGCACAAGCACAAACGTCTGCACCCCTAAAATGCACCCAAGGTGACACAGGGAAAGGGACCCCCGGCAAACATACAGATCTGCACAATCGAACCCCGCAGGGATCGCACAGGGAGTCACACAGGCACAGACATGGGGACACACAGCAACACAGACTGCCACCCCAGACAGAGGCCCCACACAGAAAGTACTTACCTGTACCAGATGGCGTGGGGGAGCCTCTATGCACGGATAAACCTCTGTCCTCTCTGACAGGGAATGCCGTGAGCCAGGGACATGACGCTGCAGCACCGCAGACGAGTCCTGTGAGGTAGCCACCTCACGGCTGCATCCCTGCAGCGAACAGGGATGGGTCGTTCTTAATGCCAGGGCGAACCATAGCTGAACGCTCGATGGTGGGCTGGGGGTCCATCTGACCCTCTGTGCCCTGGAGAACCAGGGCGGTCAGTCCGAATCCCAGCACCGCATGATCCATCTTCATCCGAAGAGAAGACTAACACTAGAGCTGACAAAATAAATAGCTAGTAAAGTAAGAGAAAAAAACCTGACATTTTTCAAAGAAAATCAAATAAAAGATTAGGAAGGCTGAGACCGAAGCCCCAGCACAAGGTAAGCCTGACTATTCCTGACGCAAGGCAAAGTAAAACTGAGTTGGGAGTGGTGATGCAGGGGGGGTATTGACCAGTGGGACAGCCCCCATGGGTGTGTATATGCTAATGCCTTTTGTCTTTTGACTAAGTCTATATGCCTAGCAATTCCTACGGATAGGAAGTCAATACCCAATAGTGATGACTTAGAGGAGGCGGCGACTGTCGGAGGACGTAAGAGAAAAATTACTTTTTTAGGTAAAAGAAAAATACTCACAAACATGCGCATGAAACCAGCATATCAAATAATAAGCAGCTAAACGTCCATGGTATCGCATTATGGATGTAATGTCCCACAGTAGGACTGGCTGACGCATTTCGAGGTGCCACCTCTTCTTCTTCAGAGCCAACTAAGCTATGTCTCAACTACTTGCTTATATAGCCAGAAATGACAAAGTAGGGGTGTGGTCAGATGCTCCCCCACCCCTATGGGCGAAGGCTTCAGTGGAACCAGTTCACACAGTGTTGCTATGCAACCAATCTCTTTGGGCTGGCAATAATAACATCACCAAAAATTGACATGTAACAAAAACATTCTTACCCCCAAAAAATCAAAGGAGGGACAGGAATGCCCACAGAGGAAGATTCTTCTTGATGGAAGATGTGGATGGGGATAGATCACCAGCGAAATGTATATAGCTAGCAATGGCTAGTGCCACTGCAAGGGAAGTGATCTCAAGGACAATATTTCCTTCATTGCAGGGTAAAATGAAAGGACTATGCTTATAATCCAGGCATCTTGGCCGTGGAATGGCATCATATCCACCTGCACAACTTCTGGGCCTCTGGCAATGCTACTTCCGTCCTTTCTACCATTAGAACCATGGCTACCGGATGCGTTCCACACTGGGACGCATGTAGACTAAGATTACAAGGCCTAACTCCTTCTGCTTAACTCATTTCGTATCTGTACTTTACTTGCAGCGCAACTACACTTAAGACTCATACAAGGCCAGCCACAAGGTGCAGCTCCCTAAGTCAGAAAGATGCATCTAAGTGAGAGGTCCATGTTGACCTAAGAGGGCCATACCGACCTGGCCAGCCGTGACAAGGGTTCATAGTCTACAGTGTGACTTCATGGCTCATACCTTCTAATTTGAAAAACTGTACACAATACCACATCTCACAGGACCAAACTTATTAACATACATACATTTTTATATATATATAAATAAGTATAAAACAAACAGCATGTATGCAAGACGTGTGGATGGTAAAATAAGCCCCGAAGGCAGAGTTGCATTCCTAACTCTGTGGCTCAAAAATGTCACAGTTTGCCCATATGGGTGGAACTACACTAGAATGTAAAACCTATTATTAGTTAAAATGCACACCGTGAAAGTGCAAGCACAGATATAAAGAGATGTAAAATAAAAATAAAAGAGAACTGAAAAAAATAAAAATACAGATAAAAATGGGATGCATCTTACGAAGACTGTGCATTCAGGATGGACCATCCAACATCCACCCCTAGTCAAAAGATGGGCGAATAATACGTAACAATACAAGATCCATTTTAACTATGCACTGTCTACAGTCTATTCATATACCCCTCCCTGTTGCTATATCATTCCTACACTTAGTAGGTAAATGCTATTGGAGTACCCACTACTAGCTCATTTAGTTGTCTGTAGGGGAAATTAATATGGTGTCATAATTGCTCGAACCTAGCGTAGCAGGCTCTAGCCTGCCAATTTGATTGGGGTTGTGCATATAGGAAATGCATCTACTGTCTAGATCCTATGCATTTATCCCAACCGCCAAACCTAAGTCGTACAAAGAATGATCCAGGAACCCTTACACGTATGTATGTCCCCACATGTACTTTAATATTCTCAAACTACCTTGTCTGCAAGTGGATGTTAATGGTCTCATAGGTTGCAAAAAGAGTACTATAAAGAAAGGAAAAGGGGATAGGTGAAAATATATGGCCCCATTTGCCCATGTGGTCTCCTGTATGTGGGGCACACGACATGCCCACTGAGTAAGGTTTGGGGAACATAAATGTAGTATCATGAGTAAGAACAAAAAGAAAAAGCTAAGGAGAAAAATAAATATTCCGTTCCCCCAGGATTTCATACAACATCACAATGGGGACCCGTCTCGCATGAGGGTCTTTGGAAATGAGGCTATAGGTGGAGACCAAGATAATGGTAGAAGATTCCAAAGACTGTGCAGGCGGTAGACCTACTGGATCTTCACTTTGGGATCTTTGACCCCAGGGGGACTCAACGAGGATCTCAAGATTCATTGGGCCATTCAACAACAACCCTTGCACTGGGGTTCCCCTATCTAGTATTTCAGTTTTTAACTCCAACTACTGTGTGTAATACCTATTAGATCTGTGTTCAGAATGTGTGTGTATATACATACGTTTATATAGGAGTATGCACCTGTATATGGATACTTCCAATTGTCATCTTAGTTCCAACACATACTATTGCAATTAGGTCCATATGTCTTTACCTTTCTGGTTTTAGCTAACAGTCACCATATACACTGATATTCAGTCCTGCTAACACGGGATCATCTACCTACTTTGCTTGAAGTTTTTACCTCCATCATCTCTGGTAAGAGTCCATCTTTATCACTGGGCGTTATTTCATTATCACATTGTCAAGTTTATTTGGAGGCTCTGTTTTGTCTAACACATGGTAAGAGGCCATTCACTACGTTGGAATTTGAACACAGTCACCTTTTAAATGTGGACTCACCACTGAACATATTATTTTGCACATGTTTGATTATGGACTTTAATTGATGAACTGTATTTTGTTTACACATAATTCTGAAGTCCTCCAATTTTGTGCACTATTTTTGCACCTACAAGATTTGATTGTTATACACATTAATATTGTTGGTTTACTATTGAAGCGCATTACTATCCACTTTCACTTCATTTACATATTTCTCTAGTGCTGCTTCTACTTCTTGATTTGCGCACCTTTTTTGACTTTTCATCACCATATACACTGCTCAAAAAAATTAAAGGAACACTTTTTAATCAGAGCATAGCATCAAGTCAAGTAAACTCCTGGGATATTGATATAGTCAGTTAAGTAGCAGAAGGGGTTGTTAATCAGTTTCAGCTGCTTTGTGCACTAGATGGGCAACAATGAGAAGACCTCCAAAACAGAAATAGTTTTACAAGTGGGGGCCCCTGTGCTCACTGTCCGCCACCATGGAGCTCGACTTGCATTTGCCAATAAACACCAGAATTGGCAGGTCCGCCACTGGCGCCCTGTGTTTTTCACAGATGAGAGCAGGTTCACCCTGAGCACATGTGACAGATGTGAAAGGGTCTGGTGAAGCCGTGGAGAACATTAAGCTGCCTATAACATAGTTTAGCACGGCAGGTTTTGTGGTAAGTCAGTGATGGTCTGATGAGGCATATCCATGGAGGGACGCACAGACCTCTACAGCCTATACAATGGCACCATGACTGCCATTAGGTTTAGGGATGAAATCCTTGGAACCCTTGTCAGACCCTACACTGGGGCAGTGGGTCCTGGGTTCCTCCAGGCGCACAACAATGCCCTGCCTCATATGGCGAGATTATGCAGCCAGTTCCTGGAGGATGAAGGAATTGATACCATTAAATGCCCCCCATGCTCGCCTGACCTAAATCCAATAGGACACCTCTAGGGCATTATGTTTCGGTCCATCCGATGCCGCCAGGTTGCAGCTTAGTCTGTTCAGGCGCTCAGTAGTGCCCTGGTCCAGATGTGGGAGGAAATACCCCCAAGACACCAATCCGTCATCTCATTAGGAGCATGCCCCCGACATTGTCAGGCATGCATACAAGCATGTGGGGGAAAAGTACCATTTTGAGTAGCTGCAATGAAATTTCAGCAAAATGGACTAGCCTGCTTTATTATTTTTTCTCTTTGATTTTTGGTGTGTCTTTGAAATCCGCCCTCTGTAGGTTGATAATTTTCATTTCCATCAAACAATGTGGCATTCTTTCATTCCTAATACATTACCCAGTCCATATCAGTATAGATATGCAGCATGATATCTGAGCAGTGTATTTCACCTATCCCCTTTGCCTTTTTTTTATAGTACTCCTTTTGCAACTTATGGGACCATTAACATCCACTCACAGACGAGGTAGTTTGAGAGTATTAAAGGTACATGTAGGGACATACAGACAAAAGCGAGTACACCCCTCATCTTTTTATAAATATTTTATTATATCTTTTCATGTGACAACACTGAAGAAATGACACTTTGCTACAATGTAAAGTAGTAAGTGTACAGCTTGTATAACAGGGTAAATTTGCTGCCCCTCAAAATAACTCAACACACAGCCATTATTGTCTAAACCGCCACAAAAGTGAGTACATCCCTAAGTGAAAACATCCAAATTGGGCCCAAGGTGTCAATATTTTGTGTGGCCACCTTTGACTGCCATGAAAAGGACCTTCTGACCTAAGGGAAAATTCTTCATGCAGATCAGTTGCACGTGAAGGCATTGAGAAAGTAAGGCTAGTCCAGTTAACCCTATTTTTTAGCATGGAGCACTGTATTAGTGTCCCTGGTCCCCAAAAAGTGTCAAAAGTATCGCAAAAAACGGCCTGGTCAAGAAGAGGATTAAAACTTCCAGCTGAAGTGGTGAAAGAAAGAAAGAAAGAAAGAAAGAAAGAAAGAAAGAAAGAAAGAAAGAAAGAAAGAAAGAAAGAAAGAAAGAAAGAAAGAAAGAAAGAAAGAAAGAAAGAAAGAAAGAAAGAAAGAAAGAAAATGCAAATATAACTCTTGCAGCAAAATGAACCCTGTGAGTACAGTACTTAGAAAATGTGTTAGTTCTGGCGATTACACAAAATTGGATTGTTAGGAGAAAAAAAATGTGGGTTTTATGTGAGAGCTTTTGAAAAGTGCAGCTGAGAACAGAGGCTGTGATTACTTAAAAAAAAAGGGAAAATAAAATATTTCGTTTTTTTTTTTTTTTTTATATCTATACACAAATATTTTGCCTTTTATTTATATTTTAAACGGAATGGGTTGTTTTACAAGGTGATCCTTTACAATCACCTTAAGAGCCAGTTACATTTCCTTTTATGTTTGTCTGACTTCATTAGGGATATTTCTCCTCACTTATTGTCCTTATGATACCAATACACAAAATGGGGGGGGGGGGGGGGGTGAGTTTAGGCTCACTGGGGCAGCAAGACAAAGATAGCAACAAAAACATGACAAATGTTTTATAATCCAAGCCTGCCTCTGTATCCACTGGAGAGATTTACCATTTAGGCAACTGTCTATGTAGCGCCACTAATTTCAGCAGAAGATTTTGGAAAAATATCCTCATGTAAAAGGCAAATACGATTTATTTTTATTTTTTATAGCCTACTGTGCCTACAACATGGGCATTGCTGATAGTATATTCTGTATTACTGGATATAGGCAGCCATGTCAACAAAAACAACTTAGTCAGATAGCTTCATAATGCTTGGCCATTACCTTTTGACCCTAAAATCGACCAATGGTTTACATAATTTATTACTTTAGCGCTACCTCCTTAAGGGTCACTTGATTTTGGGTCCCCCTATTCCTGTACAGCCAGCCAACACACATTTTCCCGTTCTCATCCTGAAACAGAAATCAGTCCATGGGCTTGTTTTTGTTGTCTTATTGGGGAAAACAACTTGGGTAGGGAATAGGGATTTATGGGATGCCCAACTTTACTTGGAGAACAACAAATGAGGACAACTCCCTTCTCTAAGCACACAGCAAAAAATCTCAAATTCTTGACTGCATTCCCTCTGGTACAGCAACAGTCTTTCTGGAATGGACAATGGAAATTACCCTTCTAGGAGCCCTGTGTCACCTGGGTGGAATTCTAGCAAAGCCCCAACTGGCAGGAGCTGTGTGTCACCTATCTTGAAAATATCAGCCCACCTGGCAGTTTGGTGAAATGTCCCAAGACAAGGGATTGAGTTTGGCTTGTGGCACTGTACCAGAAAGCTTCTTAGATATTGCATTGGGCAGCTCTCTCCCTTTTAGGCCCTGGGGGTTTAGAAGTACTCACATTGTCCCTGGAAATCCTGCTGTCCAGACCCTTCCTTGCAAGCCAGGGAGTCGCCTAGAAGAGACTGCGGGTAGTAGAGATCCCTCTGTCCTTCTTCCTTTCTCAGTTCCCAGCCTGGAGGCAGAGCCCTCCTCAGCTTTGGGGTCCCCTCCCAGGCTACATGACACAGCTTCCTCACTCCATCTTCCACCCACCTCTCCTTGCTGACTAGGATCCACAATATTTAGAGGCTAACCCTCCTTCTTGAGGATTGGTCAGATTCCCATAAATATCCAGGATTAGGACCTCCTGACCTCCACCCACTAGCTTCCAGAAACTTTTCCAAACTTCTATAACCAGAGGAAGGTACTAGAGGCCTTACCTTTGTATAGCTCTCTAGAATGACCAACAGTAACCCTGACCAATTACCCACTTGCTGACCAGCCTTTTTCTGATACTCTTTGTTTACAAGTAAAAGTCAGTATTTTTTTTCTAGATAAAATAAACTTCAATTAATAAAAAATAAAAAATAAAAACAAGATCTACCCAACTAAAATATGAAAGATGATGTCACTGAGTAAATAGATACTAAACATGTCATGCTTTAAAATTGTGCACGTGGAATGGCGCCAAACTATGGTACTTAAAAATCTCCATAGGCGAGGTTACTAGTTTAGAGTTGCAGAGGAGGTCTAGAGCTAGAATTATTGCTCTCACTCTGATGTTTGCAGTGATACCTCAAATGTGTGGTCCGAACACCGTTTACATGTGTGGGTGTGACCTACGAATGTGTTCACCACTGCGCGCGAGCATGAAGGTCGCTTTAAAACGTTTTTGTTTTTTTTCTATTACATTTTTTTTAATTTTTACACTGTCCCTTTACATTTATTTTTATCACTTTTATTGTTATCGCAAGAAATGTAATCATCCCTTGCAATAACAATACAGCATGACAGTTCCTCTTTATGGAGAGATCTGGGTTCTAGAAGACTCCAAATCTCTCCACTATCTTTATAAGCAAAATTTAGAAAAAAAACACATTTTTTTTTTGCTTTAGAAAATAAAAATGGCATTGTTTACATGGGGCCATGACCGGAAGTGACATCATGACATTACTCTGGTCCTCCTGGGCCACAGAGAGGAGCCGAGCCAACTTTCCTTTGCACACCTCTGTGACCAGACGCCAGCACCGGATAGGTTCCTGGAGCTACCGATCATTCAGGTAAGCCTGGGAATCACTGGAGAGCGGAGCCACTTCTACAGTAAAAGTGATCCAGTGGCAAATCCAGCAGCTTGGATTACTTTTAGCAGAAAGTCTGGCGCTTGAGGGAAAAATTAGTACCGAGGTTATGGCATATAGCTACAGTCATAACTCCGGTATTAAACGTCATTAGTAATTTTTCCAGTTAGGCGATCAAGATTCACCCAGCTACTGTCAAAAAATAAATTTACTTACTGCACGCTAGGGGAGCTACATTACAATTTTTTTTTCTTCTCACAATTTTAGCCATCCCTGGTGAGTTTATTGCAGTAGCTCCTAAGGACACCCAGGTCGCTACTGCAAACATCGTTTAAACATTCCATAAGTTGCTTCAAAATGTGTTAACTTGTCAGAGCAAAAAATAAATAAAAAAATGATTTCTAGCTAACACAGTATAGTCGTACAATTTACAAACATACAGACAGATAGAATAGTGCTGTTTTGAGTGCCTGGTACCAATTAAAATGATTTAGTAATTACCTTCCCTTCGATGATTCGATATACCAAAGAGTTCATATCTTTAGCATTGAATGCATGCTTGAGAGTCGCCATTTCATACACACAGCATCCCAGAGCCCAGACATCAGACTGCAGAATTACAAAAGGTACACAGTGGTCACCATGGTACATAATATATTTGGTCTTATCCCAGATTAACTATAATAACAATCTTGCCAGGAAATCTTAATAAATGCCACAGCCAGACTGTATTTATCTATTCGCTTGAGAATTTAAATGGATATACACTTAGACGTTAACTTAAATTTGTAAACAGTCTTGCCTGGATGGATAAACATACACTATATTGTCAAAAGTATTGGGACGCCTGCCTTTACACACACATGAACTTTAACGGCATCCCAGTCTTAGTCTGTAGGGTTCAGTTGTGAGTTGGCCCACCCTTTCCCGCTATAACGGTTTCAACTTTTCTAGGAAGGCTGTCCACAAGGTTTAGGAGTATGTCTATGGGAACATTTAACCATTCTTCCAGAAGCACATTTGTGAGGTCAGGCACTGATGTTGGACGACAAGGCCTGCTTTGCAGTCTCCACTCTAATTTATCCCAAAGGTGTTCTATCGGGTTGAAGTCGGGACACTGTGCAGGCCTGTCAAGTTCCTCCACCTCAAACTTGCTCATTCATGTCTTTATGGACCTTGCTTTGTTCACTGGTCCAAATCATTTAGTGGAGGGGAAATTTTGGTGTGGGGTTGTTCTTCAGGGGTTGGGCTTGGCCTCAGTCCAGACATCAACCAGATACCAGTGGCAGCTAGAGAATGTGGGCGTTTTTTCTGTTGAAGTGGGCAAGTACCCATACATCATGTATAGGCCTAGTGTAACCGCTCACATTCACTGCAATTCCAAAAGGTTCATGGGAGATGTAGTTCCTTTTCCTGGAGAGAGGAGATGATATGATATAATCCCTGCTGTAACACCTCCTTCTTGGCAGAACAGATGCTGTTATCTTTTGAATTACAGAGTTGACTTTCTGAAAATTCAGTTAGACTTTTCTCTTAAGGTAAGGAATTTCACATACATATTAACTGTTTAGTGTTTAGTGTAGGAGGGTGTGCTAATGGGTGTTTTCTTTGCCTATCCTGGAGTTCTTCTTTAAGTTAAGATATAAGATACCTGCTGTTCTGTTCATTGTGTATGCTCTGGTTGCACATGGCTAAGGGCTCCTTTTATTCCCTGGAGCAATAACAATGATGCCAGGTGTTTGGTTACACCCAGCATTACACCATTGGAGGAAAGGGAATGAGTCAGATGCACTCGATATCTGGAAATATTGGGTAATTCTCTTCACTCCCAAAAGCAAAAAAAAGTAGCGGTGGAGTGAAGTATAAGCAGATGGAGGGCAGTTAACTGCATGTTCACTTTAACGTGATATTAAAGTATTTATTTTTATTTTAATGAAATGAGAAAAGAGGTTGTTCTGCTTACTTGCTCTGTGCAACAATATTGCACCGAGCGGTCCTTTACCCCTCTTCTAGAAGTCCCCTGCCGGCACTGTCTGCTTCTGATTACTCCGGGTTCTCTCCTAGAAAGCCATCTGCTATGGGGGCATCCATGTAGGCATGCCCTAGAGCTTGGCAATGTTGGTCACACAGCACCAGTAACTAGCCACAGCCCCATTATCTTCTTGCAGGAGTTTCACTGACAGCAGCAGGAGCCTATGGCTTCCGCTGCCATCAGTGTTAGATCGCTGAGAAGAGTAAGTATTTAGGAAATGGGGGGAGGTTAGAAACAGTTAGTGGGGTATTTTTTCCCTAAATGCAGGAAAAGCATTAAGATACAAAAACAGTTTGACTTTAGAACTACTTTAAAGGATTTTCTTCTTCTGCATATTGTGCTAGTGTGACACTTACCTGCAAACGAAGCCCGCATGCTGGAGGCCAGATCCATCTTCCTTCCAGGTCTGTGGACTCCAGCTGTGCTACTGGCCTGAAGCCGTGTGACGTCAACCCTGCGCATGCGCCCGGGAGCCGCCAGTCATGGCACATGCAATGTAAATATCTCCTAAACGGTGCAAGTTTTATGAGATATTTACAGTACCTATAGGCAAGTTTTGTTCTAGGCTTACCTATAGGTACAAACACCACAGGGGGTATACAACCTCTTTAATGCATTATATGCATTAAGGTGAAAAACCTTCTTTGCTGCAGCTGCCCCCAGAGTCCCCTTTTCCTTACCTGTGCCCATCCGTTCCAGCGATGTGTACGACCCCAGCAGATCCAGCCATTGTCTCTGTCCTCATTGGATAGATAGATAGCAGGGGAGCCACTTGTAGGGGGCGGGGCTGAGTCTCGCTATCTGTGTCAATGGATGCACGCTCCAAGGAAAGAAGCTCTCTGTAGGGGCATCGGATGTAGAGGAGGAGCCAGGAGCGCCGGCGGGGAACCCCAGAAGAGGAGAATCTCGGCTGCTCTGAGCAAAACCCTTGCACAGAGCAGGTAAGTATGACGTTTGTGTTTTTTTATAAAAAAAAATTCAAACCTTTACAACTTGTTTTAAAGCTAAGTCCACCTTTCTTAATAGGTTTTACACTATACCTACATTTTACGGTGTAAAATCTGCAGCCCTCCCTTACTGAATTTGAAGGTACATCTCTCTAAAGTGCCCTATGTATTTTTTTTGCAAACTGTGAAAATAGCTTTTAAGCAGCATTAAGTGTTTGTTTTTTTTTTTTGTTTTTTTTAGGAATATAAATGGGAAACCAATTTTCCTCCTCAAACCCAAATATCTAACTCAATGTGTCCAGCAATGGGTTTCATACTATAAGTATTTTGGTCAATATTACCTTATAGTTGTATGGTTTGTTGGAGAAAAGCTCTGGGCTCATATAATAGGGAGTCCCAATAAGAGTGCTGGCCATATCATACTGGCTCTCCAGGACCCTGGCAATTCCCAGATCTCCCACTTTGATGATTTTGGATTTTGTCAGGAAGATATTCTGAGTTTTCAGATCACGGTGCATGATGTGCAAATCATGTAAATACTGCAAACAAATGTGACAACATTAATAGACAAGTTAAAAGTGTTCTTAACAAATGGCAATTAAAATGCAGGTTCTGCCAACTTTTTTACCTTTATAAAGTGGTCCATTAGAGTGATTTATCTTTATTTCCTGTCTGGCTTACATTTCACCAGACAGGAAGTAATTGGAACTTTCCAACAGCAACACAGACCGAAAAAGAAATAGGGCAGGATTGTTAGCTTTTTTTTCCCTACAATTTCTGCCTGTGTCCCTTTATCAGATTTTGCCTCACTTCTGGTCTGATTAAACCTCTGTCCAGAGGCCCAGATAATAAATAATAGAATTATAGAGAGAAGTTTTAATCTCTTCTCACTTCCCCTTCCAACTTGGAAAAAGATTTTCTTTTTGGCTTGACATACACTTTAAGCTGCTATAGTCTACATTTACAAGCAAGGTTGACACTTGGCACCATTGAGGATTATCTGCGTGGCTGTGGTGGCTTGTTACACTTTCTGGTCAAATTAAAGTGGAGTTCCACCCTAAAATTATACTTACCTCCATCTTCCATCTTTTTTACATACCTCGTTTAGAAGAAAATATACTTACCTTACTTCCTCTTCCTCCCCTCGGCGGCCACGGCGATTCGTCACTTCCTGGCATGCAATGATTCCTGGGAGCTGAACGTCATCGCTCCCAGGAATCAATGCGCCTGCACCGGCCCCGACGTCAGTTCCGGTGCAAGCGCCGTCATACCTTGCAAAACAGCTTCTGGGCATGCCCAAAAGCTGTGCAGGGATGACGCTGTGGCACCGGAAGTGACGGCGGGGCCAGTGCAGTGCATTGTGAGACCGAAGAAGACGGAAGAGGACACAGAAGAGGATCGCGCTGGCTTCAAGCTGCCCACACCTGAGATGGCAGCGCTGGAGAATACATTTTCAAGGTAAGTATTTCTTCTAAAAGGTAAGTGCGTCCCGGGACAGATCAGAGGCTAGCCATTGTGGAATGCACTAGCCCTGACTGTCCCAGGGGTATTTTTATTTAAAAAAAACGTTCACTGGGTGGAACTCCGCTTTAACAGACAACAGCAAAGGGGATGTGCTATGCAAGAAAACATGCATACAAAGTGAAATTAATTTAAACCTGAACTCCAGGTACAAATACTTGAATATGTTCCTCAATAGCCACAAAGGATGATAATCTTTTTTAATCAGATCATTTTTATTAAAACTTTTTTACATCGTAACAAAAAACACATACAAAAAAAGAGCAAAACAAGCTCACGACAAACAAAACTGAGCCGTAACAGTATAAAAGATATAGCGTATAAATTAACCACGAAAGCAGATCAGTGTTAATATGTAGCATAACCCGTCACAGGATACTAGTGCAGAGTCAAAAAACATAAACAATGAAAAAGAAAGGAAAAAGAAAAAAAAAATTTCCCAAGCTTCAATAGCGTAAAAAGGCTGAGACTAAAGGCACGGTAGCAACCCACAGAGCCAGTGGTGTTGTTATATTGATATAAGACCTTGTCCCTTCAAGGACACCCCACAATAGTAATGCGTTAACCTATATCAGGAGAGAAACCGGGCAACAGCAACCTGGGGGCGAACCATGAAGGCAGTGGGAACCTTACGTATGCAACAAGGTACCTTGAGCCAGATACAGGCAGCATTAGATGTGATGGCTCTGACCTAAAACAAAAAAAAAAATAGAAACAAAGGTGGACTACCCAGTGGGGATCTCTGTATAGGCAATGACTTATAACGACAACAAAACGTGTCTCAATGCTCAACCCCTACACCCTCTCGTCCAAGCATAGAGTGGAGTGGGATTAGAACTTTTTTTTTTTTTTTCTGTCTGTGCCGCCATTAGGAAGATTCACCCCTCTCTATTTGTCCTATTTACCATTATCATCAAAAGTGAAAGTAAAAGAAAACCCCAATGGGGATACCATTTCTGATGACCCTGGTGCCACCCCAGGATTCTTTCGTTTGGAAGGGTATCCTCTCACTTCCTGTTTTGACAATGAGACAGGAAGTGAAGGAAAATCTACCCAAACGACACAGATGGCAAAAAACCTGACAGGGGTCATTACCCTCCCTTACTTCATCCAAAATTTAAAAGGTTCTCTGTCTCATTTCACTTCAACAATTAAGCTCAATACCAGTGAAATATGGCAGAGTTCAGGTGTCTTGCCCTGGACCACTCATTAAACCTTCAACTATGGCTTTTACATTAGAGCTTGGCTGTCATTCATTTACTAGTATTAAAGCGTTTGTTACCGCAACATTTCAGATTCCTGATATGTGCCTGCTGTACCATGTACTTGTATGAAAAAGTCCCCTGTTCTCTTTGTATTTCTTCCTTTGTATGAAATCCCTGGTGTTTCCGCCAGTGCCTCTGCTTTCCTAATAAAAACTGACCACACTAAGCTGGACAACACATCACGGTCACTTCTCTAGCTGTCTTGGGAACTCAGCCCACTCTCCTCCATTGATCATACTTGTCCTGTCCCCCCCACCCCCCTTTCACTGGGAAGCTCAGTGCAATGCTACTCCCCCCCTGCTCTTATGCAGAACAGAGGTAAGTTGATCACTTATAAAAAAGGGATAAAAAGGTATTTATAATGTTTTTGTTTTTTTTCGATCTATACACAAATGTTTAGCCTTTCATTTCTATTTCAAATTGAATGGGTTCGTTTACAATCACTTTAATACTTGCAAATGTTACACATTATTGAGGAGCATCCTCTTTACATGAAAAATATAGCTGAGTCTTCTATAATAAGACAAATAGCAATGAGCAAATTATTTGCAAAGTACTATGCAGTAAACGTTATCATTCATTAACATGACAGCTGGAGTTCTGACATCTGAAATGTAATGTGTGAATTGCTGTCTTTTATACATCATCACTGCTCTCTGAAGATGTTATTTTGAAATATGGGGAGTAAAAAAAAAAAAAAAATGAACGAAGGTGATCATATAGAGCCTAGAATTGTTATACATGTTTTACACACTGAACATTTCTAGTGAGCATTCACCTGCCAGTACATGGAATAATAGTGATTTGCAAATTCTTTTAAACAAAGTTTGTTGAGACAAACATTTGATAACTAGAAAACTTCTTACCTGTAGTGCCATGGCAATCTGAACAAACCATTCTACCACTTGGCTCTCTGGAAATAGTTTGCCATTCTGATCTTTGAGTTTACGATACAAGTCTCCTCCTTCACAGTAGCCCATGACTATGTACAGCAATTCATCCTCACCCTCCCAGGATTCTTTATAGGCCACAATGTTTGGGTGTTTCAGCTTAGAAAGGAGTTGAGCTTCTTGCTCTGCTGCCTTCCGCTCCTTTCGAGGGGCATTGCGAAGACTCAGCTTTTTAATCACATACTGGAAAAAAATAACAGAATAAGCAGTTTCATATGACATGAAATACAATTTTTTTGCTATTATTACTACTTATAGTACAGCTACATTTTTTTTTTTCAAATATTTTATTTAAAAGGAGAAACGGTAGGCAAGACAACCATAATGCACACATGTCAATAAAGTACAACAAGAAACAGTACTGAGACAAGAACTGAGCATCAAAATATATCATTGGGTCAGTTAACAGTTCAGTGCGTATTGTAACTAGCTAGCCCACCCCTGTAAACAGGGGAAGGTCAACCTTATTCCCACAGACCCTCCATTGGCTAAATACTGTATGGAACATATTGACAACATGTAACCGGAAAAGAGAACCCTCCCGACCGTCACTCCCTAATTTGAACAAGAGGTGGGAAAGGGAGAACAAAGAGAAGGTAGTGGGTAGGACAGAACTAGAAGAATGGATGGAGAAAGAGACAAAGAGAAAAAAAAAAAAGGGGGGGGGGGAAGGAGGAGGGAAAACCCCTGCATGGATCATCCCCCCGGCAGCAACCGGCCCAGAATTAGTCGCACATCAGCGATTTCCCCTTGTCAGAAAGTACAAAGACGTTCCAGTACCCCCAGATCCTCTCATAACGGTCCCTGCGGTGCTGCTATGTAAGAGTAAGATCCACCATGCGGTTAATGTCTTCCATCCTGTGCATGCAGTCTTTAATCATTGGCGCCCTAGTTGACTTCCATAGCATCGGGATGCAAGCTTTAGCTGCGCACAGTACATGAGGAATAATCGACTTCTTGCTTTTAGAAATCGGCATAGGAGATACTTGGAGAAGGAAGAATTCCGGAGTGTCTGGGATAACCCGGTCCGAAAGTTCCCCCCAACTACATTGTTTAGAACAAATCTGTTCTGCAACATATAATAAAGAACACAGATCTGTTTACCGTACATCAAACTCTGAAGGGACTTTTATACATCTACACACACCCTGGGTCAATTTGAGAGGAAACCATTAAAGCGGTATAAGCCCTCATACACACCGGAGCTGCTTCTAGGGGCGTTCGCCATTATTTGTCCTGCAACTAAACTCCCCTGCATGTTAGCCTGTGTGTCCATGCACACATAGACTTTTAGCTGCGTTTAGAGGCAGAAAAAACCCTCTGCCAGTGCGTCCAGGAGCAACAGAGTTTTGGCACCAAAAACACTTGACGCTTTTAAACGTGTTAACGCCAGGCGCGTTTAGTGCTTAAATGTTAATTCATTTCAATAGCCAGAATAAATTAATATTGTAGCCAATGAAATGAATTAACACCCAAGTGCTTGATGCCTGTAAACACGCCTAATTGCTTGTAAAAGCCTTAAGGCTCGTACACACTATAAGAATATAGGACAAACATTTTCGTCTATAGAATTATGTACGATTTTTTTTATAGTGTATACAGAACTTTCTAAAGACAAGAATTTTCATACGAAAGTTCTCCAAGGGACAAACTCCAAAATTTTTCCTCATACAGGAAAAAACAAACGATTTTCGTTTAAGGTGTACCGATTTCGTACGATTTTTGTACAAGAAAAATCAGAGAAGAAAGACTGCGCATGATCAGAAACAATAAACAACAAAAGAAAGCCTTTGTCATACGAGAATGTCCGTAGGAATTTTCGTTCATCGGTTCCGATTTGCTGTGAAACATGAGGAAAAACGGACAATCGTTCGTCCGATTTTCTTATAGTGTGCACCCCACTTTAGACACTTTTACAAGTGTCAGACTTTTTTCTGCTAAAACATTACGGTCAGGAAAAAAGGCTACTAGGAGAGTTTGAAAAAACGCACTGTGTGCCTGAGGCCTAAAACCCAAATCCAAAAATGTTATATATAGAACAATTCGAACAAGCATATGATGGGAGCATTCATTAGTAGAGGTTGCTCTCGCTGGAAAATGTGTGACAGAAAGATTAATAGATACCGAAATATAAATTTGTATGCAAATTCTAACTTTTCCTGTAGGGTCAAGCTTGGCGTCATCTCTCCAACATCCTAAGGCTTCATAACCTTTGACTGCAAGTCAAACTGGTAAAATAAGCACATGGCTTAAATCAGAAATAGCAGTCGTTGTTCTATAAATTAGTCCCTGGGATCGCAAAGCTACCCTATCACATCAATAGACCCCAGAACCCCCTCTGTTCCCCATGTCACCTGTGATTTACAAGCTCAACTGCTTTTTCTTGTAGCCTAGGATTACAGAAGATGGAGTGACAAACTGTAGCAAAAGAGCAGCGTTTCATGATACTGATGCTCTTTTTTTCCTTTGGTGTACAGGGAACTCTTAAATAATACAGCTTTTTATTGAATATTTAATTAAGCTCAAACAGGTGTGCTCTCCTCTGTGATGTGAACACAACTCATTGATAATGTGTCTTTCATTCATACCTGTAACTTGTTACTATATAAATGTATCTTGATACTTCGTTTCTAGTTTTCCTATACATTATATTGTTCATTCAGAGCCCTAACCTGATGAAGGGCACCGGCAGCTGCTCTTGCCTGGAAGAGAACTTGCATAGTACTCCAATTTTGTATAATTTTACATACATAAATGTTGCAAATACTTTTAAAAGCAACATAAATCTTTATTAATCCCAATTTACACACTAAAATCCACTCTTTTGCGCTAAAATATGTTAACCCAGGTGCATCTCAGGCCTTGCCCTCTTCAGATATGGGGGATCCTGGAACCTCAATGAAAAAAAACAAGGAGGACGAACTAGCCTTGTGCATTACCTAAGGTACCATTTATTTGAACATATAAAAAACAATGCAATATATTCACAAACCCAGTTGGGTAGTGGTTTTAAATGCGAGACAAACTTCAACAAGAAACTCGAACCACAACATTATAAAGCAGAACCAGATACTAACGCATTTTTAGGGGTACAAATTCTTCTTCAAAGCTATCTGACTGCAGAATGGAGGTGTTTAAATAGTAGAATGGATTAGCAATTAGTAATTGGGGGTGTGGCCTATTACTATTAATCATAATATTGCACATCCATGCTGCTTGCTATGGGGGCACTGGACAGGAGGGAGAAGCCAGGAAGGCCGGTGAGGAACCAGAGAAGAGGAGGATCGGGGCTTCTCTGTGTAAAACCACTGAACAGAGCAGGTAAGTATGACGTTTGTTATTTATGTATTTTTTTTTTAAAAAAACTGCCTTTAAAGTGGAGCTTTAGGTCCCCCCCCCCCATAAAAATAACAGTCAGCAGCTACAAATACTGTAGCTGCTGACTTTTAGTATAAGGAAGCGTACCTTCCCCTGCATCTAGCAAAAGTCTTCACCTTAGACAATTATTCAACTGGCTTTGGGTACAGGCGCCGGCATCTAAAGTAAAGGAAACAGGAAGTGAAGTTTTGCGGCTTCACAGCTAGTTTCCTACTGGGCATGCGCAAGTTGTGCTGTGTCTTGTAAATGGTCCTGTAGTCTTCTGGGACCCATGATGTGTCCCAGAAGACTGCGAGGGAGGAGAGGGGGGGGGGGGGCGAACCTTCAGCTCAGTTTGCCACAGAGTTCTGAGCCAGAAGTCAAAACAAGGTACTCGCTCCTCCCCCCGAAAAGTGCCAAATGTGACAGGGGAGGGTACAAACAAGCGAAGCTTACACTTTTGGGTGGAGCTCTGTTTCAATAATATTTTTATAACTGAAATCTAGGAATTCCAAGAAGCCACTTTCTAAAACATCCTGGATCACTAGGGGATAAATGAGAAGCATGGTTTTCCAAAAAAAAAAAAACTTTTATACTCACCTAGGTAGATGCAACATTGATGCTGCATTTGTTCCCCACCAGGTCTGTAGTGAGAACTGAGCAATCAAACAGCACTGATCGCTCAGTTCTTCCCCTTCCACTCTGAGCAGAGAGCTGTGACTGTCAGTCAGCGGCTCTCTGCTCTCCCCTCCAGTGCTCATTATCCACATGGTTGAACTCCAACTCCAGGGGGCAGAGCGAGATATGTTGTGGTTTGGCCTGGTTGGAGTCCAGGCTGAGTTTGCCACTTTCATACTAGCCATGGGACCACAAAGATGTGCAGCTACAGGGATCAGCCCATTTTTCTTCTTTGAGTCCTAGCAGGAGCTGGAACGAGCTCCATCCCATCCCGGAACTCCTAGTAGTGGTTTCAAAGGATCCACACACACCAAGCAGTGAAAGAGCCTGAGTGGCACACCATGGTGTAATAGGTTGCAGCACTCACTGGAGCACTGAGCTGTGGAGGGGGCGGGAGTGGCTGGCTGAGAGGCTGAGCCAGGTGCCAATCCAGGCTTCTGGGTGGATCCTGACCATATGGTCACGATGTTTCCTGAGCCTGGACCGCCTCTAAATTCAGCCCGCTATCAGCTGAAAAGGGGCCACAGAAGTGCAAAACAAACTGCACTCCTGTGATCAATAGGATAAGTATAGCCCAAAAAGCTTTGGCTATACTTCTCCTTTAAGTCCAATGAGGTACATGCCACCTCATGGACTTCTCTTTGATTTACAATTTTAACTTTTGCTGAATGCTAGGAGCATAGCTATCATTATACATCCAGCACTCCAATGCTGGGCCTTCAGGTCTATGCTCCTGCAGCATCGTATGCAGCCAATCACACAATCACAGAGCACTTTGTATGATGTGGACTTATTTACAAAATACAAAGTCTTCTGTAAATGGGCATCAGAAGGGAGGTGACGAGAAGAGATGCTATGTGTGAGAAAGAAAGAAACTCCTGTAAGAGTACCAAGAGTGTAGCTATAGCTTTATTACCGGCATTAAGGAAAACCTTCAGATGTAAATTAAAAGACATGTCCATGAGGTGCCATGTGCCTTGTTGGACTTAAAGTGGATGTAAACCTTCAAATATACTGAGTGAAGTGAACAGCCACAGATGATACACAGAGAAGAGGCAAATCTCAATACATACGTTTTACATGCATATCTGCTCTCTTCAGCTTTATATATTCTTTTGAAAGTGCACATTGTGTTAAGAGATTTTCTCTTCCTGTTTAGCACTGGGAGTGTTGTGAAACCTTAGACTGTATGACAGCCGATTGGAGGAAAGGCACACACACCCACTCCACATAGGCAGAGGAAGGAAGGAATGTGCTGTGAATGGACCAGATCTCCACTAATATATTTAAAGCACCCAGCCTGAAACAAATTTCAGCCTGGTTTTATCTCAGTTGACTAATAACTTGTCAGAAGTTATCATGCTGATAACAGAAGAACAGAGTAGGAGAAAGCTATGGGACTTAGGGCTTTGGAGAGAGATAAGAAAATACTGCAGATATATGTGCCTAGGTCAAATCTCATGAATCAGGTTTACATCCACTTTAAAGCCTCATGCACACAGTGTGTTTTTACAGCTGCTTTTTGACAACGACAAGAATGTTACTGGTCAGCAAGAATTTGATGACTTTGTCGTCCAGCTCCCCATTCCAACCCTCACAGATGAACATAGAGACTTTTTAGATAAGGAAACTACAATAGAGGAATCTGGTATGTCCTATCTCCTGAAGAAGTCATGTGACCGTGACGATACGCGTCGAGACATAAGGCAAACCCGGAAGTGCGGAATCACAGGCAGCTCGGACCTAGAGCCTTGGTATTTCCACACTGTTGAAAGTCTACCTAAATGTAAGTTGCTTTTTTTTTTTTTTTTAATAAACCTCACCAAAATACTACACAAAGGGAGCCTCTCTTTTCTGCTCCGTATCCTACCGGGAGTGTTCCTAGGATACCATGATGCCCCCTACCCCCCCTGGAAGGCTATAGGATCACCAGGAATCCCTGCCACAAGCAGTATCCTTAAAGATACTACGGAACCCTCAAAACCATCCCCCCCCTGGATGACTACTGGAGTGTCAGGAGGCCTCCCTTCTTTTATGCTGTAACCTTACAGCAGTAAGGTAAGGGTGTAGTACACCCGGAAGAATTGCATCCTTATTTCACCACTGCCCACTGTTGGTGTTAAAGTGAATAGTTCACCTGTACCCCCAGCGGGATTACCACTCACAAGATTTCACCTTTTACTCACGTTCATTAACTTTTATGGTGTGATTCATACATTGAATATTTATTTTTTATGGACTCTCTTAATGCTTTTTAGTATATGGCCTTTTATGATTTATAACATTTTTCTTAGTATATGGCCTTTTAGGATTTATAACATCTTTCTTATTAATTATTGGTGTCACCCAGTCACCATTCACAATATTGGCACTGAAGTCACGTCATCTTGTTTATTCATTTCATTTATGGACTGCTTTATTGCTTTCAACATATGATCCTGTATTATTAAGATTTCAAATAATCTTTATTGATTTCTTTTGGTGTCACATAGTCACCACTCACAGTATTGGCACTGTAGTCACTTTATATTTGTAAGCACACTATTGCTATCGCGGATACCCACAGTAATTCAGCCATATTATATTTTTTATGATTCAGTAATTTCTTTGCATCATTATCACTTTACAGTGACAATTGTATACCCCTCCTTTGTTACACACCCACTGGACAAGTGCAGCTCCATTACCTTAATTTTTTTACAATAGAGGAAGTACTGGCGGCAACCGCACAAAGATCACAGCCATGTAGGTAACTATCGTCCTATATCCTTAATTAACACTGATCTGAAATTATTTACTAAAATTCTAACAAATAGGCTGTCAAGGTTTTTAGCTAGCTACATACTGTACATTGTGACCAGGTGGGATTTGACCAGGTGGGATTTTTGCCACATAGACAGGCTGCCGACCAGGTCCGTAAAGCAATTGACCTCATATCTGTACTACACTCCTCCTGGGATGGCGAAGCAAATAGGACTGGGATGCTGCTGTCACTGAGACATCCATAAAACTTTTGATTTGCATTCATAGCAATTTCTTTTCCGGGTGCTGTCGAGGTAGAATTTCGGTCCTAAGTTCTTGACCTAGTGCATTCACTATATAACTCTCCCACAGCCCAGATAGTTCTGCGGGGTCATAGATGGGGTATGATACCCATCTCGTCATGGATGTCTGTTATCCCCCATACTGTTTGTCATAGCCATAAAACTCTTGCAATAGCAATACGTCAAAACCCAGACAGTGGGGGGGGAGGAGTCATAAGTGTGCTCTATTCGCAGACAATCTAATGTTATTCATCACCTCCCCTCACACTACTCTGCCAAATTTATTGTCTCTTCTGAACAGTTTTGGAAACATTTTGGGCCTTATAGTCAATCACGATAAATCACTGAATATTAATTTACCTACCCTAATTTTACAGATTATCCAGGCCCAATATTCTTTTCAGTGGCAGCAGACATCCCTTTCCTATTTAGGTATCCAGCTAACCTCTAGTGTTTCCTCTCTTTATAAGGCCAATTATCTGCCTATGTTTACTAAGCTATTCGAAGATGTGAAGGCATGGTCTGACCTGAGTTTATCATGGATCGGTAGAATTGCCTCCGTGAGGCTACATTTTTTTCGCACTTTGCCTATCCAGGTCCCTGTTAATGCCACACGACAGTTTCAATCTAAAACTCTCCAATTTATCTGGGGAATCAAAGGCTTCAGAGTAGCACGGGCCTTATTGTTTGCTCCTAAGGACATGGGTGGTCTAGGCATGCCCAACTTTAGGAAATATGTGGCGGCACAGCTCACCCAATTATGCCAACTTCATAGCCGACATTATTGACTGGATTGGGTTTCTATCGAAGTCCAGGCGAGTTCCCCACTTGCAATGGATCTGGTCCTCTGGATTCTCCCCAAAACAACGCAAGGCAATATTAAGCCCTACGCTCTCCCACTTACTACATATGTGGGATTCAAGCTGCAGGAGATGGCCTCTGCATTCGGCACATACTCCAGTAGCCCTTATTTTCGGCAACCTGTTTCCACCAGGGGTACAACCTGATAGATATGGCTGGTGGCTGAATAAGGGTTTGTACCAAATAGGCGACTATTTCGATCACATGTGTAGGCCCCCTTATATATTTTAAGAATGGTTTGGAGATGCCTCCTACTAGGAGCTTTCACTTGCAACAAATTCACTACTTTCTCAAATCATTGCACAAGGATAGCTCTGACTTAGCAGTCTGAACTGTGTTTGAAAACAGGTGTATGCAGGATGCTGCTCTGAGGGGGGGCATCTCTATACTATACAAATATTAAACAATTCCACTGATAGACTATCCTATCAGGTGGCGAGGGAAAGAGACCTGTCCATACTACTGGGGTAGAGGATTGGCCTAAATGAAGCATGCGGATTGATAATGGTATTCTCAATGTTGCCCTAATTGAAGCAGGCTATAAAGTTTTCGAGAGATGGTACTTAGTGCCGAGGGTTTCTCAAAAAGGTATCCGGGCACCTCAGCCTTATTGAACAAATAACTATTAGAGGATCTCCGGACACCTGTCACCTCCGGACACCTCACTTTATTCACTTTTTTTTTCTTCCCCTCTTCATACCTCTTCCGCTGCTCCCCTGATTCTAGCCAGCCTTGGCAGCAGGCTCTACCAGCTCTTTATTCTCTTTTCTTAACTAAGCAACTCATGTTTACAGTTACAGTGGGTACGGAAAGTATTCAGACCCCCTTAAATTTTTCACTCTTTGTTATATTGCAGCCATTTGCTAAAATCATTTAAGTTCATTCTTCTTCCTCATGAATGTACACATAGCACCCCATACTGACAGAAAAACACAGAATTGTTGACATTGTTGCAGATTTATTAAAAAAGAAAAACTGAAATATCACATGGTCCTAAGTATTCAGACCCTTTGCTGTGACACTCATATATTTAGCTCAGGTGCTTTCCATTTCTTCTGATCATCCTTGAGATGGTTCTACACCTTCAATTGAGTCCAGCTGTGTTT
Source organism: Pelophylax lessonae (assembly GCF_965119305.1). Lineage (NCBI taxonomy): Eukaryota > Metazoa > Chordata > Amphibia > Anura > Ranidae > Pelophylax > Pelophylax lessonae. The sequence continues at coordinate 85,347,523 of NC_138775.1, read as the reverse complement.
GATTATACTGATTGGACTTGATTAGGAAAGCCACACACCTGTCTATATAAGACCTTCCAGATCACAATGCATGTCAGAGCAAATGAGAATCATGAGGTCAAAGGAACTGCCTGAAGAGCTCAGAGACAGAATTGTGGCAAGGCACAGATCTGGCCAAGGTTACAAAAAAATTTCTGCTGCACTTAAGGTTCCTTAGAGCACAGTGGCCTCCATAATCCTCAAATGGAAGACGTTTGGGACGACCAGAACCCTTCCTAGAGCTGGCCGTCCGGCCAAACTGAGCTATCGGGGGAGAAGAGCCTTGGTGAGAGAGGTAAAGAAGAACCCAAAGATCACTGTGGCTGAGCTCCAGAGATGCAGTCAGGAGATGGGAGAAAGTTGTAGAAAGTCAACCATCACTGCAGCCCTCCACCAGTCGGGGCTTTATGGCAGAGTGGCCCGACGGAAGCCTCTCCTCAGTGTAAGACACATGAAAGCCTGCATGGAGTTTGCTAAAAAACACCTGAAGGACTCCAAGATGGTGAGAAATAAGATTCTCTGGTCTGATGAGACCAAAATAGAACTTTTTGGCCTTAATTCTAAGCGGTATGTGTGGAGAAAACCAGGCACTGCTCATCACCTGTCCAATACAGTCCCAACAGTGAAGCATGGTGGTGGCAGCATTATGCTGTGGGGGTGTTTTTCAGCTGCAGGGACAGAACGACTGGTTGCAATCGAGGGAAAGATGAATGCGGCCAAGTACAGGGATATCCTGGACAAAAACCTTCTCCAGAGTGCTCTGGACCTCAGACTGGGCCGAAGGTTTACCTTCCAACAAGACAATGACCCTAAGCACACAGCTAAAATAACGAAGGAGTGGCTTCACAACAACTCCGTGACTGTTCTTGAATGGCCCAGCCAGAGCCCTGACTTAAACCCAATTGAGCATCTCTGGAGAGACCTAAAAATGGCTGTCCACCAACGTTTACCATCCAACCTGACAGAACTGGAGAGGATCTGCAAGGAGGAATGGCAGAGGATCCCCAAATCCAGGTGTGAAAGACTTGTTGCATCTTTCCCAAAAAAACTCCTGGCTGTATTAGATCAAAAGGGGGCTTCTACTAAATACTGAGCAAAGGGTCTGAATACTTAGGACCATGTGATATTTCAGTTTTTCTTTTTTAATAAATCTGCAACAATATCAACAATTCTGTGTTTTTCTGTCAGTATGGGGTGCTATGTGTACATTCATGAGGAAGAAGAATGAACTTAAATGATTTTAGCAAATGACTGCAATATAACAAAGAGTGAAAAATTTAAGGGGGTCTGAATACTTTCCGTACCCACTGTAAGGTACTAGAGCCCCCCCCCCCCAATTATCATGCCAATTATGATATTCCAAACACAGAATACAGATTACTAGCACAGAAGCAATCAATTAATACTGAAATAATGTCAGAACTCTGGCTGTGTCATCTGTGAGAGGTAGACCATGTGCTATGCTGTGTGCACTGTGCTGGGCATGGTATATACATACTGACAGGCTGTGTCTATTATACCAGATGTGGTGTTTGTGTGCTGTTGTGTGTTATGTAGACTGAGCAAGTATACTATTTTCTTTGCTGTTCTATGCTCATGGTGCTGTGATGTGTGCCGCTGTGTACTTCATCCAATGTGTTGAGGATGGTGTGTGCTACTATGTGTGGTATATCCACTTTGCAGGGTATGGTGTGTGCCTTTGGATACTTTACCCAATGTCCTGAGTATGTTGTGTTGTCTTTTGTGCTCTCTCTGCTGTCTTGAGTAGGGTTTGGATTTATGTGTGATGGATATAGTGTGTGTATGGTGTGTTCTGCCCTGTATTATGGTCACTGTGCTGTGTTTGGTGTGTGCATTTGTGTGTTGTGGCCACTGTGCAAGGCAGTCTATGTTCTAAGTGCTGGGTCTGCTGTGTCCACTGTATCAGTTATGCTGTATCCACCGTGCTGGGTGTGCTGTGCCCACTGTACCAGGTTTGCTGCGTCCACTGTGCTGGGTGTGCTGTGCCCACCTGCCAGCAGTACCCACCAGTAGTACCTTTGTCCTCCCGCACAATCATTGAAAGCATAGTAGTCATAGGTATTCAGTCTTGATAGACTTTCTGTTGTAAAATAGAGTACATAAGGTCCAATAAGCTTGTAAGTGCAAGTTTATTTGTGGGTGACTTGTGATATTTACAGTGGATGGTGTATCATCCTTTGGAAAACTTACTATTTTAGGTGGTTTGTTCCTCGTGCTGCTGTTCTGTCTTCTCCAGTCCCTTCAGTGTGAAGGAGTGGAGAGACGCTGGTTCCCCGGCCTTATAAAGCCCGTCGCGCAGGCGCCGTAGGTCCCGCACGTACTAGGCTTCTTACGCAATAGACGCGATCTCCGGTTACTGCGCATGCGCCCGAGGGTGCGCGTGCATCCGGTGGTCCGTCTTCGCGTATTGGCCGCCGACACGGAGAGGAGGAACCAAGATCTCCGGAGGGGGGGATCTTGTTGAGGGAGATGGTTTGTCCCAGAGTTCCATCTTAACCCCTGGCTATCCAGGGGTTTACCGTGCCGGGTGCGATTTGACCAGGCGGGTGGGAGGCTCAGAGTGGTGACAGAGTACAATTATATGGTCAAGAAGGAATCATAAATAATCATATTTATACAAAAATAATAATAGATAATATAGTCAAACGATCTTCAGTTTAGTTTTAACAGCAGTTTCAAAAATATATTCATTCTCTGGTTTGTATGGGGGGCGATCAGACTTATGGTGTATTCTGGGAAGCGAATAAGAGGGGTAGGGGAGGGGGGGGGGAAAGGGGGGGAGAGGGAGGGGGGAGGGGAGGGAAGGGGAAAGAAGAGGGGGTTTCTTATTATTATTTTAAATGACAATTAAAAGTTCAATGTTCCTATATATATTTCCTATATATAGGAGATTTGGTTTGTAGGTGGATAAGGACGTTTGCAATTATGGTATCCTGTAAGGTGGATATCACATTGTAATTGTAATTGCAAACGTCCTTATCCACCTACAAACCAAATCTCCTATATATAGGGGATATAAGTACAAATAATTGTATCCTAACATTGTACATAAATAAATATTTTTGATTACCTTTTATAAATTGTATGTAACTCATACAACGCCCGTAAAAGTCCCACCCCACTTCTTGGCCCGAGGCACCAAGCAATTTCCCCCATTTTAGATACACAGGGACGGAGGCAAAAAACTACTGCTCTGCTACAGGATCAAAACAAACCCCCTCTTGAAAAATTTGGATGGACAATACATCCCTGCCCTCAATGATCCATACCTAGCAGAATATATAAAAAACTAAAAAAATATATATATATTCATAAGGCTGATCAGCAGAACCTTATCCATTATATCCCCCCCAAAAAAGCACAAGAGTTGAGTGATCAGTTCCCCTCCCGGCTATACTGAGAGGACCCGGAACCCACCCATCTCTAGCTACTCTCTTTTTCACAAATAGAGAACTTTTTTCCTTCTCTGATAAACTATGGAGGAAAATCAGGCAGAAGGTCTAATGGGAACCGAATGGGACAACCTAATGTCCAGTATACACAAAGACTTCCAAGGAAACGAACAACAGGAATCCAACATTACATCCCTCTTTAACTCTCTCAAGAAACATTTTAAAAGAAAATCGGCCCTACATTGGCACATCAAAACATTTGAAAGATATATTTCCGAAAGGATAAACCCAGTAGGCCTAAGAATTCAAATCTTTCCGACCATGGAAAATATTAGTACACAAATGAAAAAGGATTGGGAAGATGCTCTCAACGAATGCTCCAGAAATTTAATGATAATATTACAAAGTGAATACCTGTGTCAAATAAAAACCCTTCAGAATGAAATCAAACTTATTTATGAAAAACTCTCACCCCTAAAAAATATCGCTCTCTATAGCGAACAGGAAACAAAGCTAAAACAACATATAGAAGATTATAGTAAGGAAATCTTAAAGAAAAAAGAAAAAAAGTACTGGAGAGACAAAAATGCATTCAGCCAAAATAGAGCCTACAAATGGTCCAACACCCGACAAAATAGAAGAACAAACTATAGACAAACCCCCAATACAGGACCATATTACTCATCCGATTCCTCATCTCACGCATCAGGAACAGAACAATATAGAATGGAAAGACGGAGAGAAAGACCAAACCCCTCACAACAATTGGAAACAGATGATAGAGAGGAAGGAACTCATGACCAAGCAACAGAACAAAACAAACAAAATGAAGAAGATGCTAGACCACCTCTTAGACAACATGAGATATTTACAAGATCCAAGAAAGACCAACCAAAACCACCTAAAACTTTTTTAGGGACAGCGAACCCCAAAACAAAAACCAAACCATCACAACATTAGAGACCATAAACCAAGGAGCTCTAACCATTATTAACCTATCATCACACATACTAACTCAAGCACAAATGGAGGTTCTAACATTAGGCCTATCCTTCTGTCCCAACAAAATATCGGACAAATTCGAGATAATCAAAGACATTAATTTATTCGCTAGAAATTTACTTTTTAAGGCAATGTACACCAAACCAACAACAGTGGAACAACCACCTAACCTAACAGCTGCTGAACTTCGAGCTATAAAGGACCTTAACCTATTATTAGAAGAAGGAGGCCTAGAAGACTGGCCTGAACAAGAAAACCAACTAGACACAGACGAGGAGGAAGAGGACGATAATACCATAGAAACCACACAAACCAGATTCAAAAAGAAATCTCAAAAATTTCCATCCTTAAACCTGAACCCTGCCATCGCATTGTTTGTCCGGGAAATTACTAAAGACATTGAAAAATTGAAAGAAGACCATAAGACACACAATCTTACAAAAAATCAAAAAATAGCAATAAAAGAACTACAAAACTTGGAAAAAATCACAATCAAACCGGCCGACAAAGGCGGCAACATTGTACTTATGAACAATGAAAACTATAAAAAAATGTGTCTAAAAATTCTAAACAACACTAAATGTTATAAAAGAATATCACCGGTTATGACCAACACCTTCAAAGAAGATTTCTACAAAAAACTGGACAAAGCTCTCAATGCAGGGACAATTACGGAAACTCTATGGAACTTCATGAAGATCCAACATCCACGAACACCGACTTTCTACGCACTCCCAAAGGTGCACAAAGACAAACTAAACCCACCTGGCAGACCCATAGTCTCAGGAAATGGAAACATCACCGAGACTACAAGCCAGGTAATAGACACACACCTCAAACCATACGTCACCAACCTACCCTCTTATACAAAGGACACGATACACCTCCTTCAAATCTTGGAAGATATGACCATACCCGAAACAGCATTCCTTATTACAGTCGACGTAGAATCGCTGTATAATAATATCCCGCACAAAAAAGGAATAGATATCATCAAAAGAACACTCAGCCAAAGAAGCGACCACGAATCTAAGTTCAATGACTTCATCATTCAGATGCTGGAATATATCCTCAACCACAATTTCTTCACCTTTGATGGTAACTACTATTTGCAGACATGTGGCGTAGCGATGGGCACAAGTTGTGCCCCATCCTACGCCAATATCTACTTAGGAGACTGGGAAAGGGAATTCCTAAACAACGAAGAAAACTACATGTACACTGACCATATAATATTATGGCAAAGATATCTAGACGATATTCTGATCGTCTGGGATGGACCGGAAGAACTAATAGAAGGATGCCTAAAAAAGATGAATACCAACAGTCATAATATGTTCTTCACGTCAAATTACAGTAACACAAAAGTAGCATTTCTGGATACTTGGATAATGAAGGATGAAATTGGCCAAATACAGACAACACTCTACAGGAAAGATACTGCAGGAAATACGATCTTACACGCCTCCAGCTTTCACCCTACCCCACTCAAAAGAGCTATCCCATATAGCCAATATCTTAGACTTAAAAGAAATTGTACTGTGGACAAAGACTTTCAACACGAAGCAAGACTCCTAACTGAAAGACTCATGGAAAGGGGATACACAAAAAGTGGCCTCAGAAAAGCCTATAACAAAGCCAACATACTACCAAGACAACAAATTCTATTCAAAAAGAAAAAAAGAGATACTGCGAAGGAAAGTGATAACACACGGATCATAATGAGATACACTAACGAATATCCAAAGATCAAAAGAATATTACAAAAACACTGGTCTATACTTAAGGAAGACCCAACACTAAAACATCTCATCCCTGATACCCCAAAAATCACATACCGAAAAGCAGGTTCCCTACAACAGAACTTCACACATAGTGAATATAAAGAGGGAAGCAGGAAAGACCCCTGCAAAGCCAAAGGAACATTCCCTTGTGGAAGTTGTGCCCAGTGTAATGTGATTCAAAAATGTATTGACACAGTACTCCCTAACGGTGAAGAATTCAAGCCTAAACACTTTGTAAACTGTAGAACTAGAGGAGTAGTATACCTCATGCGCTGCGAATGTGGATCGTACTACGTAGGGAAAACTAAACAAGAGATGGGAAAGAGAATAAATAAACACATAAACAGTATGGAGTTATGTAATCGTTACCTCCCCCTGGGGAGACATGTGGTATACCAACATGGCTACAAAATGCCAAAAGTGACATTTATTGCACTCGAGAGGATACACATTCCACACAGAGGGGGAGACTGGAACAAAAGACTCCTCCAAATGGAAACAAGATGGATACAACGCCTAAAGGCAACTAAAGCACCAGGCCTTAACGAGATTGAAAGCTTCCGTCCCTTCTTGGAAGGTTTCTCGTCGGGAAAAACAGATTGAATGTAATAGCTTATATAAAAAACAGAAATCACTTCCATCCATTCATAAAAATCCTTGTACATAGCTCCCTGGATGAGAAAACAAATGTGATACCTACCCTACAGGATATTACAACAATGGATCTATTCACCAAAACCTACAACCCAAATGAAAACCATTTTTTTCATTTATCTTATTACTTTTTCATCCATTCACAAAAATTCTTGTATATAGCTCCCCTAATGAAAAAACAATGTGATATCCACCTTACAGGATACCATAATTGCAAACGTCCTTATCCACCTACAAACCAAATCTCCTATATATAGGAAATATATATAGGAACATTGAACTTTTAATTGTCATTTAAAATAATAATAAGAAACCCCCTCTTCTTTCCCCTTCCCTCCCCTCCCCCCTCCCTCTCCCCCCCTTCCCCCCCCCCTCCCCTACCCCTCTTATTCGCTTCCCAGAATACACCATAAGTCTGATCGCCCCCCATACAAACCAGAGAATGAATATATTTTTGAAACTGCTGTTAAAACTAAACTGAAGATCGTTTGACTATATTATCTATTATTATTTTTGTATAAATATGATTATTTATGATTCCTTCTTGACCATATAATTGTACTCTGTCACCACTCTGAGCCTCCCACCCGCCTGGTCAAATCGCACCCGGCACGGTAAACCCCTGGATAGCCAGGGGTTAAGATGGAACTCTGGGACAAACCATCTCCCTCAACAAGATCCCCCCCTCCGGAGATCTTGGTTCCTCCTCTCCGTGTCGGCGGCCAATACGCAAAGACGGACCACCGGATGCACGCGCACCCTCGGGCGCATGCGCAGTAACCGGAGATCGCGTCTATTGCGTAAGAAGCCTAGTACGTGCGGGACCTACGGCGCCTGCGCGACGGGCTTTATAAGGCCGGGGAACCAGCGTCTCTCCACTCCTTCACACTGAAGGGACTGGAGAAGACAGAACAGCAGCACGAGGAACAAACCACCTAAAATAGTAAGTTTTCCAAAGGATGATACACCATCCACTGTAAATATCACAAGTCACCCACAAATAAACTTGCACTTACAAGCTTATTGGACCTTATGTACTCTATTTTACAACAGAAAGTCTATCAAGACTGAATACCTATGACTACTATGCTTTCAATGATTGTGCGGGAGGACAAAGGCTTTTTCGCCCCTTGATCACGTATCTACTACATAAGAGTAAGCCTATATGCTTATGCCTGTATATATGCATGTACAAATACGTATATATATACACAAGTATTCTTACAAAAGATCTGGGAATATTTTTCAGTACCTTACACCAAAGAAAAAAGAAAAAACATCCAAAATATCTATATTAAGGTGAAACAGGCTACTTTGATTGTAAGTACCTTAGAAACCAACTAAAACCTACTCCTATACCCGACACAATCATTGATATTATATACATGTATCCTTAGATCCATTCAGCAAAAGAATAGGATACCAACCCCTGCACTCAATAACCGTAAGAACATTGGAAGACAACCATATAGTAAGTTGTCAGACACATAATTCAAACCTATAGAAACTTACTAAATACATTATACATAATGTATACATATATATATATTCCTCAGGCTGCACCATAGTGGTTCCTGCTGCGAACTCATCCAGACACAAAGAGGCTCGCAAGAATAGACAGAGAAAGTATGTATATACTAATAAATAAACAATAAATATACTAATAAATATATATAAAGGATAAAAACAATATTTATCACTACTTCCACAGAACTGGTGATAACCATATAATCCTTGAAAAAGGCTACCCAGTAGCCGAAACGCGTTGGATAAACACGCTTTGGACCCATAGCTGGATCTCTGTGAACAGATTTTTCCAAGCAACAAGCCTGGAAAAAACAGAGAACAACGTCCAAAAACAAAAGTCACCCTTTTCACCTATGTCACGGATATTTTCCAAAACTTTACCTTCCTCTAAACACACTTTGGGTCTATAACCCAAACACCTATGCACTGGATATAAGTACAAATAATTGTATCCTAACATTGTACATAAATAAATATTTTTGATTACCTTTTATAAAAATTGTATGTAACTCACTTGCCCGTAAAAGTCCCACCCCACTTCTTGGCCCGAGGCACCAAGCAATTTCCCCCATTTTAGATACACAGGGACGGAGGCAAAAAACTACTGCTCTGCTACAGGATCAAAACAAACCCCCACCAGTAGTACCAACCTGCAGTAAGTCACATGTGCTAAGGGTGCAACTAGCCCCCAGCACATAATTGTAAATATACCAGCATGTGCAGTGTTTCGGACTCCTACCACCATGACCACTTCAAAGCACTCAAGTGGTCATGGTGTTTAATGTGTTCCTTTAACCAGTTGCAGACCGCCCACTGCACATATACTGCGGCAGTGCAGCTCGACTGTGCAAAATCACGTATATATCTACGTGATTTCGTGCACGAGATCTCGGCGGCGCGCGCGTGGTGCCAGAGCCACTCCCACTGTGTTTAGAGACAGCGGGAGGCGGGCCATGCCTCCCGCAATCGTCAGAGAAACTGACGTAAACAAAGCAGGTGAGTCTTCTGTCACACAGGCAGGGAGAGATCAGGAGTTTCAGCTAAGCTGAAACCCCGATATCTCTGTGCCTGTCACAGAACCATTCCCCCACACTGTCATTAAGCATATTTAGGCAAACATTAACCCCTTTGATCACCTCAAGTGTTAACCCCTTCCCTGCCAGTGTCATTTATACAGTAACAGTGCATATTATTTAGCACCGATTACTGTACTAATGTCACTGGTCCCCAAAAAGTGTCAAAAATGTCAGTTAGGGGTCCGATCTGTCTGCCGCAATGTCGCAGTCCATCTAAAAATTGCAGATCGCGGCCATTACTAATAAATAAATAAATAAATAAATAAATAAATAGTCCAAAAATCTATCCTGTAGTTTGTAAACGCTATAACTTTTGCGCAAACCAAAAATATGTAGCAGAATACAAATTGGCCTAAACTGATAAAAACATTTGATGATTTTTAAAAAAAATTTATTGGGAATGTTTTATAGCAGAAAGTAAAAAATATTGTGTTTTTCTTTAAATTGTCGCTCTTTTTTTGTTTATAGCGCAAAATCTAAAAACCGCAGAGCTGATCAAATGCCACCAAAAGAAAGCTCCATTTGTGGGAGAAAAAAAAAGGACATCAATTGTATTTGGGTACAGCGTCGCACTACCGTGCAATTTTTTGCGTTAAAGTAACGCAGTGCATGGCCTAAGGGGGTAAAATCTTCCGAAGTAGAAGTGGTTAATATCTCTCAGAAGAAGTAAACCTCTGTATACTGACTGCATTTTATTTGATCATCCTCTAGTTGTGTTAAATTGGTGGGGAGAGGGTGATGAAGAGTGTTACCTCCCTGAAATAAGTATTCCACCTCCCTGAAATGAGTTTTGCTGGTTGCTTTATTGAGGTCTCGACCTTAAGATCCTTATGTCCTTTTGTTCTATACTCCGATATAATGAGCAGTCATCTGTATGGCTACCTCAACTTTGTAGTTTTATATTATATCTACAGCTCAGTGCTTGTTTATTTTGTTTACTAATGTTGGTACTCATGTGTCCACCTGTGGCCTTATGAAAGACCTATCCGTCTATTCATTTACCAAGTCTCCCTGTTCTTTTTGTTATGGTCGATTTAATCGTCCCCCTCACTGACTTACCGTTTCTTGTTGTATGTACAGAGCATGCAAAGATTGTTTGCGGTTTTGTACTTCTTGCTTTTTTCAAAATACTAATAAAAACAATAGAAGCTTGGAAAGAAATTCCCCTTGGGGTGGGACTTTTAAGGCACAAATAATAATATGGAATTTGAAACAAACATATATGATTATATAAATTTATTGAAAATTACAATTACAAAAATGGTTAAAAATATATGGCAAGCTGTATACAGTTCATGGGGTCATAAGGCAGATACAAATACCGCTGTAATGAAGGTGAGTGCCCAACGCGATTCAGAGACACAACAAAATTCCTTCTTCAGGGGCAACCTTAACGTGGCGGTCTGCAAGTGATCAATCATATACTAATCAATCAGTGGTAAATATAGAAAAATATGTATAAACATATAACAATATTTCTAGTCATTACAATTCATGCACAATTTAAACACAATATATCTGTGATGGAACACTTACAGAATCTGTCCAATGACACTTTAGAATGTATGCCTGCCCATAGCGTTAAAAACAAAAAGCTGGAATGCTTTCCTCCCTGTATTTGGGTGCCAGATTGAGGAAGGTGGATGACAAAAACTGAAGGTATATCATGTAAGCACGTTCTTATTATTGTGTGCCTGTCAGTCCAAAGACTGAATGGGGACAGCTGGAACCCAGAGAAAAATGGGAGATCTGTCGGGTAGAGAAAGGAAAAAAGGAAAAAAGAAACAGTCACCAAAAAGGGTTGCGTTTCATTTGTTCTAAAAAACTAGAACATAGGTTTAAACGCTGTGCTGTTGGGTGAGGCTGATATCCGCAAAGAAGCGCTGCATAGGTGAACTGGTTTATATATACAATTCAAGCATTGCTTGGATCATGGAGGTATCTAGAATTTATTAAAGTGGATCAGGGAAATAATTTGGGTCCCAGACATCCAATTTGATCTGTTTGACATAAAACAGCAATAGAGAAAGTAAATAAATATTCTTAATTATAAACAACCAGATCCAAGTAAAAAAAACACACAGCAATAGCTGGAAGTTTAAATGTGTTTTTTTACTTGGATCTGGTTGTTTATAATTAAGAATATTTATTTACTTTCTCTATTGCTGTTTTATGTCAAACAGATCAAATTGGATGTCTGGGACCCAAATTATTTCCCTGATCCACTTTAATAAATTCTAGATACCTCCATGATCCAAGCAATGCTTGAATTGTATATATAGACCAGTTCACCTATGCAGTGCTTCTTTGCGGATATCAGCCTCACCCAACAGCCCAGCGTTTAAACCTATGTTCTAGTTTTTTAGAACAAATGAAACGCAACCCTTTTTGGTGACTGTTTCTTTTTTCCTTTCTCTACCCGACAGATCTCCCATTTTTCTCTGGGTTCCAGCTGTCCCCATTCAGTCTTTGGACTGACGGGCACACAATAATAAGAACGTGCTTACATGATATACCTTCAGTTTTTGTCATCCACCTTCCTCAATCTGGCACCCAAATACAGGGAGGAAAGCATTCCAGCTTTTTGTTTTTAACGCTACGGGCAGGCATACATTCTAAAGTGTCATTGGACAGATTCTGTAAGTGTTCCATCACAGATATATTGTGCTTAAATTGTGCATGAATTGTAATGACTAGAAATATTGTTATATGTTTATACATATTTTTCTATATTTACCACTGATTGATTAGTATATGATTGATCAGTTGCAGACCGCCACGTTAAGGTTTTCCCTGAAGAAGGAATTTTGTTGTGTCTCTGAAACGCGTTGGGCACTCACCTTCATTACAGCGGTATTTGTATCTGCCTTATGACCCCATGAACTGTATACAGCTTGCCATATATTTTTAACCATTTTTGTAATTGTAATTTTCAATAAATTTATATAATCATATATGTTTGTTTCAAATTCCATATTATTATTTGTGCCTTAAAAGTCCCACCCCAAGGGGAATTTCTTTCCAAGCTTCTATATTATGGGATGTGGCACACTCTGGTGTGATTCCACATGAGCATAATATATGTAATAAAAACAATAGTATCAGAAAAAGTCAAAAGTTAAGGTATGTTCATACTGTATTCGGTGATCTGGCAGATCAACCCACTAGAGCACATCTAACATTTCTATGTGCCCCGTTAACACCACAATGCTAGTGTGCATGCTGTATTTTTCTGCAGCTCACTGGATGGCACTGCATATCGCTACATTGCTCTGCATAGACACTTCAAATAACGTTTATAAAGCTCATCACACTGCCCTATGCCAAACCTCACACAGACAGTCCATCCAGGTGTCATTTGGTGCTTCAAAGAAGTTGCTTTCTGATTTACTTTTGCTACATGCTATGAATTCAGAAGTACCGAAATCAGATGAAGCCAGGTAGTTAACATTTTCAGAAAGAAACTAGCAGTGGAAGGCCCCAAATTTCATTCTTCACAGAGGCACTTTAATCCTTTTTCAGCCAGGGAAATTTCTGAATTTTTTGCACACATTAAAATGCACATTTCAGGCCTGAATATTAGTTAATTTAGCGCCGGTTCACATACACGCGACGCTACTTCCCGGGGCGACCTCCGAGATTGCGGTGCGAGCAGCGCGCCGCGACCTCGGAGCGGCCGCCACGGACTTCATGACATTGAAGTCTATGGCGGTCGCCTCCTGGTCGCCCCAAAGAAGCTCCGGACCCTTTTTCTAAGTCGGAGCGACTTGTGTCGCTCCTATTAGAACGGGTCCGCAGCTTCCCTATGGGAGGCGACCTGCGGCGACCTGTGAGGCGACCAGGTCGCATCACAGGTCGCCTTAGTGTGAACGGGGGCTTAAAGTGATAGTAAAGAGAAGTTAAAACATACATACAAACAAACATGTTATACTTACCTGCTCTGTGCAATGGCTTTGCACAGAGCAGCCCCGATCCTCTTCTTGGAACCCCACTGGTGCTGTCCGCTCCTCCCTCCTAAGTGCCCCCATAGCAGGCCTCTTGCTATGGGGGCACTCGTGGGCTTAATCCCCCGCTCTCTCTTCACAGGTTCTGATTGACAACAACAGGAGCCAACGGTTCTCACTTCTGTCTCCATGGCCTTTAAGGAGAGAGCAGAGAGAGCGACTGCACTCCATTGATACAGCATCCTGGAGCTCCCCACTGGTCACTGACATCTTCTAGCGGCCGGCTTCCAGGTATCAAGCGCCAGCCACTTTCATTAGCCAGGCCAATATGAGGTTACTCCCGCAAATGCACGGGATTGCAGTCAGCTTCAGCATTGCCAAATTTCTACAGTGAGCTTGGGCATGCACAGAGGAGCAGACGGACAGGAAGCTTACTTTAATGCAGAAGAGACAAAGTATGTTTCCCCTGCATGAAAAATCCTACCTGTTCACCCACTTTTGTTTTGTACATAAAGTTTAACTTTAAGGGCCAATTCACACTAGTGCGATGGCAGACATCGCATGTGATTCGCACCACATTGCTGTGCAGATCACTTGCGATGTCTGTGCGATGCAAATTTAGCCATACAAACTGTATGGCTGAATTTGCATTGCATTCGGACCAAACTCGTTCAGGACTCTTTTGTTGTCCACACCAGAATCAGATCTCATGGCTGTTCACACCCATGCGATCCGATTCTGCAAATCGCACTGGGTTTTGTAAATTTATTGCGGGGTGTCGTTAGCTTAACATACACTTTGCAATCAGTTTGCATGAACAGGTTGCAGTTTTCATGCAGTGCAAATTTGCAGCGAATTTGCATCGCATCTAGTGTGAACCGGCCCTAAAGTGGAACTTCAGTCTTGAATTTTAAAATGAGTGGAAAGGCAGGATTTTTAACCACTTCTGGACCAGAAGGTTTTACCCCCATTAATGACCAGGCCATTTTTTGTGATACGGCACAGCGTTACTTTAACTGACAATTGCGCAGTCATGCGACGCTGTACCCAAATAAAGTTTATTTCCTTTTTCCCACAAATAGAGCTCACTTTTGGAGGTATTTGATCCACTATGTGTTTTTTTTTCTTTTCTTTTTGGGGACCAGTGATATTATTACAGTGATCAGTGCTAAAAAAAAAAAAAAGGCTGTCACTTCACTAAAGACACTGGCAGGTGAGAGGTTAACATCAAATATTTATTATTTCACCATTGGAGAGTCTGGTGTCTGTCTGCCAACATCCCAATATATAATTAAACAATGTATTCCCCCATAGGAGTTGGGACTTTAAGGGCAGGCATAACACCAACATAGTAAAAAAAAAATGAACAATTTAATTATGTCATATTAAAATATGAATAGAGATCAAATATACATTTGAACAGAGCATATACAATTAAATAAAAACAAATAATTTGAACAAAAATTTACATCCTAATGTTGTTGAACATAATGTGTAAGTATTTACAACAACATCAGGGGTGACCAAAGGGTTAAATGTGTCCCTAGGGGGTACTTACTAACTGTGGGGGGTTGTACTGATTGGGGGAAGACAGAGATCCTGGTTCCTGCTTAGCTGAAACACAAGATCCCCATCTTGTCCCCTTGCAGAATGGCGATCTGCCTTGTTTACATAGGCAGATCGTCGTTCTGCCTCTCCCGGGGATGATTGCAGTTGGCTGGCTGACATCAGGTCCGTTGGACCTGTAGATTGACATCCCCACTATCCAAACATGGCGCGATGGCGCCATCTAGTGGCTATTTAACAAAATGACGTACATGTACTTCGTTTCGTGCAATAACGCCACTTTGCTGCAGTATATACACGGCGGCTGGTCACAAGTGGTTAATGCAGAAATGCAGAAGAGACGTGCTTTATCTCTTCTGCGGGAAAGGTACTTGCCTGTCCTCCTTTGTACAGTGAGCCGTGCAAGTGCAGCTCACTGTACAAATTCAGCAATGTGGAAGCTGACTGAGCTCCCGTGCAGTGACATCATCCCTGCCCGGCCAATGACAATGGCCGCCAATAAAGACCCAAAAGCCAGCCGCCAAAAAATCTCGATCCAGCGATGTTGCACAAGAGCATCAGCTGTCCGGGACTCTCCCTCCTGATTGGCTGAGAAACAGCAGCAGGGGCCATTGGCCCCCGCTGCTGTCAATCAAACTCAGTTAGCCAATGAGGAGAGATAGAGAGGAGGCGGGGCCGAACCGCGACTCCATGTCCGAATGGATACACGGAGCAGTGGCTCAGCTTGAGTGCCCCCATAGCAAGCTTTTTGATGTGGGGGCACTCGGTAGCAGGGAGGGTAAAGGAGCACTGGCAAGGGACCAGAGAAGAGGAGGACCTGGGCTGCTCTGTGCAAAACCAACTGCACAGAGGAGGTAAGTAAAACAGGTTTATTATTTTGAAACAAAAAAAACAAAGACTTTGATATAAATTTTAAACTCCCGTTATACATTTTCTGAAAGCAGAATCCCTGGATAATAAAAAGGTTGTAGTTGTAATATTTTATGTAACACAATATTAGTGCACATGTTCATAAAAGGCATATTTTTATGTAAAAAATACACAAATTGTAATTTTGGTGCAAAGAAACAAAATAACATATTAACCATTTTTAATGGGAAAAATATAAAAGATAGAGTTGCGTTGAGTAAATAAATATGAAACATGTCAATTCTTCAGAGCTCTTTCAGACAGGTGTTGAATTCTAATGCAGCCTCAAAGCATATTAACACACCTATAGCGTTAATGAGCATTTTGGATGTGTTGTACAGGCATTCCTGTTGCATCAGGCAGCACTCCTCAAACTCCTTGTGAGATGTTTTTTGTTTATTTTGTACAAGGCTAAAATGGGAAATGATCACTTTTGATGCTTTGCAACCACACCCTAAAAGCATTGTAAACGCCATGGGCGTGTGTTTAGAGTGCGTTTACAGCGAGCTTGTGGAATGTTTTAATAGAAGTGAATGGAGGCAGCAATACCGTTTTTTTTTTTTTACCGAGTATCAATACTTTTTAAGTACTCGCTGATACCAACTACTGATACTTTTGCAGTGCAATTTGAGCCCATGAAAAATAAATGGGCTCAATTCACCCTGCAAACAATTGCATGCAATTTGGACAGGAATGAGGTGGGATTCCTTTCCAAATTGAATGCGCTTTTCCACACAGCTCCTGTGTGAACTCAGACTTATCACAGTGACTTTGAGCCTGAGTTCACACAAGACGGTGTGGGAAACCTCCCCCCCATGACGGTTTCCACCATCTCCGGCCCTCGATCCCAATGTGGACATCAGCGGCTGTGGCTTGGGCTCCTCCTGCCACTCCTATGATTCTCTCCCCCAGCCTTCAGAGGTTCCATTCATCCACTGGACCCCCTCCCCCCTGGTCCCACTGTACCAAATTGCCGATCCCCCACTATCAGACAATAAAAAGCCACTTCACAGGTCCGGGGATTTGAAATTCCCGCAGCTTTCTCTCCTCTGCTTGCAGTGCCGACAGTATTGGCTAGACAGCTTCTGATTGGTCAGCATTTCGACAGTGGATCAGAGAAGGGATGTTTGTTCTGCCCTCCTGTGACCCGTTTTCAGCAAACAGCAGGCTAAAGCATGTCAAAGATGTCAGAGCAGAGAGCCAGTGACTGACAATCACCAGCTCTCTGCAGCCTGAAGACCAAGAGAGGAGCGATCAGCGCTGTTTAATTTCACAGTTTTCAATCTTAGAGCCGGTGGGTGATAGATGCTGCATTCACCTAGGTAAGCGATTTTTAAAAATAACAACAACCCATACTTTAACCTCTGTGGCGGTCTGATTATGTCAGAATTTTTGTGCTAAAAGCGGTACATTGTTTTGGATGGAAATATGTTGTTTTATATTTTAGGGCTGTAATACTTAGGAATAACCCACTTAAATCTGTCCAAACAAGAGTCTAGTAGACATCCCAGATATGATAAAAGTTTGAAACACGAAATCATAAATTATAATATAATAATAATACATTTTATTCAATAATATAATCAAACTAAAAACACTGAAATATGTACATACAAGAGGTGCAATATTACTAGTCATTGTAATAAAGGATTAGTAAACATCTCGGGTATGAAATATTTTGAAACACGGGACTGCACAAAGTCCGACGTCACAATCGGGACAATAGAATCTGGTTTCTTTTCTTATTTTCCTTCCACTGTCATCTCTCTTTGAGCAACAAACCACGCACATCCTTGTAGGTGCCGACTTTTTCTCAGTTGGTGGAATGTAGTCCATAAAGTGACGACCAGTCAGGCGTTCCAGGCTGACAACGCCAACAGCACGACGTCCAGATCTGTTCACAGCCATTGATGGTGTTTGGTAACTCAGAAAGATTTGTTCGGCAACTTTCCAAATAAACTCTGCATGAATCAAAGGCTTATCACTATTTTTTTTAAGCAGAATGTATGCATTCCACAAGCATTGCTCAAGAAGATGTCCAAAGGTCTTTTTATAGTATTTTTTTGCTGCTTCCTCATAGCTGGGTAGAATGTCATTGCTTGGTCGGCTCTGTCGATACATCCCATGATGTTGTAGTCTATCACTACTTGTGGCTTCATGACTTCTTTCCCATCTTTCATGCGTACAATAACAGTGGAGGTGTTATGCACTGTACTCATTAGGCACACATCTTTCTTGTCCTTCCATCATAGTGCCATCATTTTGCCTTTCTGCCAGGCAACCATTTCTCTTGTCTTGAGCTTCTTTTTGCCAAACATTGGCGCCATGTTAGCCCTTACAGTTCCATAGGCATCAGTTTTGTTGTGCAGTAGAACCTCAAAGTTCAGGAGATGTATAAAAGTTGTCTGTTGTTACATTGTTACACAATAACCCTGATTTAACAATGGCTCAATTAGTGAAAGAAGAGAAGATGTTGCCATTCCATAATTATTATATTTTTCATGAAAAGTTGTTCCTTTTCCAGTGTAAATCACTGAATTCCAAATGTAGCCAGTTGATGATTCACACAGCATGTAGGATTTTACACCAAATCGTGCCCTCTTTGATGCAATATATTGCATCCAGCTGAGCCTTCCCTTGAAGGCCATTAGACTGCTGATGTCTCTTTCTGGCACATATCTCCGTTGGAAATTCTGAAGAATCACTTGAGATACTTCCCAAATTTGTTTTAGTTTTGGTGCAGGATGAGTAGTTTCATCAAATTCTTCCTTATTTTCAAAGTGCAGATATTTTATTATGAGGGAAAATCTGTATTCTGACATCACTGTGCCAAAGAATGGAGTGGCAAGTAATGTATTGGTTGTCCAATACCACTTCTACAGGAGTTTCCCCACCACTCCCTGAAGAATAATTAGGCCTAGAAATTTCCAAAGGTCATCTTTGGTCAGTGGTTCCCACTTTCTGCATCTTGCAAACCTCCGAAGCATAGCGCAATGTTGGTCTTTGTACCTGTTGATCTCGGTAGCAATTTTTTCAATAACCTCATCGGTCAAAAATAATTGGAGGTATGCCAAGGGGTTGTCATGGTCAACATCAACTTTCATACCAGGTACTCCTGTAAATGGGAAACTTGGGGGCGCTGCCTGATCCGTACCGCAGTCAATAGAGCACCAAGTCCACACATTGCTGAGCTCAGTCGCAGAATCATCGCTGTCATCGTCACTTTCCGTACCTGATTATGAATTTTCCCACTAATTGCTATCGCTCAATTCTTCAAGTAACTCAGTTTCGCTGTCGCTGTTTTCCAGTTCGTCTAAAAGCGCTTTTGCGCAAAAAACACTTTTTGGACGCCATGGCCATTCTCAATTTTCCAGGCACAAAGAACTGGAAAAGCACAGGCAGGGCACTGGAAAAGCAGCAGGTGAAATCCTGAGGTAAATGACTTGATACAGTGTAATCCGTTAGGATCACAACTTTGTATCATGTCATTTATTTTGTTTACTTTTTTTAAATTGCCGCCAGTTCTACCCCCCTGCATCGCAACGCTCGCACGGAAGGGAACCGGAAGACAGGTGCCAGCATCGGCCAAGCACACAGTGGGGAGACAGCGGGAGGATGGCTGGGGAGGATGGCTGGGGAGGACGGCGGGGGATCGCAGGGGAAGGTGAGTTTGATTCTGGGGTAATCCGAGTGTAGCTCGGGGTTACCGCTTTTGGTACTGTATATTAACCCCGAGCGACACTCGGGAATACCGCTAGGGAGGTTAAACAAGCTCATGACTGCAATTCTTCAGGCCAAAAATGTGCATTATATATGTGTGTAAGAAAAAGGGAAAAGTTTGGTGTAGCACTAAAAAGGTAAAGCCTATCTGAACCTTTTGTTTTAGTCAACTAAATACACTCCAGGTGAATTAAAACAAAAGGAGTGCAAAGCAGCCACAGCTTGCAGCATGCTACAGAGAAAGACCCTTTAGTGGGGTACACACTATAAGAACATTGGGCAAACGATCGTCCCTATTTTCCATTCGTCTGGAGGATCGGATGAAAACAGACAGGCGGTCCGTTTTCATCTGATCTCCCATAGAGAAGAGTGGGGAATCTGACAGCACTGTCTCTACAAACAGAGACGGAGCTGTCATCCACCAGCTCAGTGGGGATCGGCGGATCCATCCCCGCTGAGCAAAACGGAGTCCGCCGGGCGGATAGCCCATGTGAAAGGACCTTTACTCTCTTTGTGGAAGTAGCGGTCTCTCTGCAGAGGTCCAACATGCCCAATGCTGAGTCAGACCTAAAGCTCAACAGTCAGCAGGAAGTATGCTCACTGAAGAACTAGGTCTGACTCAGAAGGGGGTGTGCTGGACTTCTTAAGAGACCACTGTTTCCACACAGAACGCAAAGGTCCTTCCCTGTTATTACATATATTGACATATTTCCTGAGTAGCAACAGACTTCTGTAAAGCTCCCCATTCAGACTGGGGCGACACGACTTGGTGGGACGACCTGTGAAGTCGCGGTGCATGCTGTGCACCGCGACCTCGGCGCGACTTGCACGGACTTCATATAATTGAAGTCAATGCAAGTCGCCTCCAGGTAGCCCCAAAGTAGTACAGGACGCTTTTTCTAAGTCGGAGCGACTTGTGTCGCTCCTATTAGAACGGGTCCTGTGCTATTCAATGGCGAGCGACTGACCGCGACTTGTCAGAGGACCAAGTCGCGCTAGTGTGAATGGACCCTTGCCTACCTTTTGTTTTGATGCACCTGAAATGTACTTGATGTAAATTGAATATTCTGTTATAAACAAGGGTTATAAACTATAATCAACAAAATAAAGTGTATCCAATGCTATTTTTTTAATACATTCTGTCTAGAGTAGGGACGGCTCAGAAGCCCTTACAATTTTTTATTGCTGTGTCCCACCGGGGGGAAATCACCCTCTCTAATTGTCCTGGTGCCCCTTGTCTCTGGAAGTAAAAGTAAGGGAAAAGCCACATATATTAATAGTCACCAGAACAGTAATAGAGGGGAAATCTTCAAATGAGTGACAACTAAGTGGGGATTTACATCACTTTGGAGAGCTCTCCTCCTCCTTCCTGGTGTGTCTACAGGGTAGGACACGAAGGGAAAACCTTTAAATGATCAATGTGATACCTCATTGTACACTGAGCCCCACTATTTTTCAGGACCACTCCAGGGTTCGGGGCCCAATAAGTTTATCAGGGGGGCCTGGAGCAGTGCAATTACTGGAACTGATCCCCATGTGGCTCTACCTGCAGCGCAGCTGGCTTCTCCTCCTCTACCGCCTGTCAACTTTCAGCTGCTGCTATTACAGTAATTTCACCCTACCCACAACGCTCTGGTCTCCCTTCCTCCACGATCTGCCACTTCCCGCAGCTCTGATCCCTCTGTGTCTTTCTTCACGCAGTGCTGCCAGCTTTTCCTCCTCTCCTTCCTGCTGGCTGTCAGCTGCTGTAGGTACATGCAGTGGGACCAGTGACAGGATGGAGAGGGGGGGGGGGGGGGTCAGGGCAACTAACATGTCATGTTGGTACTAATTGCTTAAGCTGGATACACACTATACAACTTTTGTTATTCGGTTTCCTTTAGATTTACCTTCAACTATGTAGTGCAAGGGCCTGCCTGATTGCATGCGCATTGAAAGTGTTTAGGTCATATTCTATAGTTTTGGTAAATCTAAAGGTTAAAATCTAAAGAAAATTGTATAGTGTGTATCCAGCTTTACTTTGCACATTCATAACTAAAGCACAGTGAACTGTGTTTACTATGCTTCATTTTGTGAATGAAAAAGGAGCCTCTGTACAGAGTGCTGCCTGTTCATTCAGTCTGTAGTGCAGCTGAGGCTGCTGAGAAAGGGATGGAGAAATATGTGTCATCGGTGACTTCCTCTGTTTCAAAGTGAGACATCAGGGGTCTGTTTAGACCCCTGATATTTCACAAAACCCTTTCCCCACCAACAGTGCTATTAAAAAAAAATGTGAAAAGAAAAATGTAAACAAATTATAAAAAAAAAAAAAAAAAACACACACAAGGGCTAATTTTTACAGGTACTCTGGCTGCGGGAAGAAGTGGATTGTACGTTTGGCTGAAGCTGCTTGTTAGGTTGGATTCACGCCTATACATGTGGCTGAGTGCGAGCGCATGTCTGCCGGTCACTTGTGGGGTAGCCCATTCCTTTTCAACGGGCTGCTCTACACACAAGAAACAAAGAAAACAAGTCCCTGACCGTCTTCTGAAAAAAACGCATTACAATGGACTGCCCTATGTGTGATAAAATCAGAAAACATGTACCCGTCTGTACTCCAAAAGAGCACGGCGCCATGCGTTTAACCAATTAACATTACCACTGCTAAATGGCAGCCTGTTTCTGTGTGTGTGACAGGAAAGTGCATGATTTTGTGTGCATTCCAAACATGTAAACTGTGTCGGAGGCCGAACACCCATACACATGAGAGGGGCTCTGTCAGGTAAGCTGTATGGGGGCCTCGTGTCTTCTAACAGCAGCCCTGCTATAGTACAGTGTCCCTGTGTAGAGGTCATTACTGCTTTACTACTAATACCGTACAGTGACACAACAGAGTATAGCACAGCACAATGCCCTATACTTTACCTGCCTCCCCTCCGCACGGTGTGTAGCCAGGCTGACCTCTCCATAGCTCCCCTTCCCCACCACTCTGACAATCCGATAATCCTCCAGTCCCGCCCGCTGTCTTTGCTCTTCCATCCCGTTCCGAGTCACCTCATCCCAGCTTCACAAAACATTACACCTGGCCACAACTTCCGCCAGCTTCTCCGTATCCAGGCAACCGAGAACGGAGAGCGGAAACTACCAAAGACATGAGCTGACACATCAGGCCAGGCCGCTGTAGCAGGGCGGGCGACCCCTGCAGGATGATTTTCAGAAGTAACAGAACTGGAAAAGCTGGGAGCACGGAGCAGGAAACAAGCACGCAAGCGCAGTAGAGCCGGGAGCGCTGTACAGGATTTAGTTATGTGTAAAAATCTATTTTTCCCCATATATATATATATATATATATATATATATATATATATATATATATATATATATATATATTTATATTTGCGGGGACAGTCCTGGCAAATAGGAGCCTGTCCCGGGTAATTTAAATTGTCCCTGCAAGGCCCCGTCAATCGGGCTGCCCGTAAATGCCCGTAAAAAAAATGGTTGCGGGCCAACATCGTAACTGCGCATGCGCAGTTCCAACGCCTGCCGGGCTCGGGAGAGCTCGAACAAGCTCATCCGGGCGAGCGCATGCGCAGTTACGTAATGGCGCCGCCTGGCGCCATTAAAACCTAATTATGCCAGATAGTATAATTAGGTTTTATCGTACTTATTCACACCTTGCTCTTTATTTATATTTAAATATTACATTTTTTGTATGGTCACACCTTAACACATTTGACACTTTAGAATTGCAGGAAATTGTGATGAGAATTTTAAACTTTAGGCCTCTTTCACACAGGTGGACCGTTCAGATCCGCCTGTCCGTTTTTTTGGCGGATCTGAACGGTCCCCCCATGCATCTCTATGGGGCATCGGATGTCAGCGGAGACATGTCCGCTGACATCCGATCCGTCAAATCTGGATGGAAACCCTATTTTCCATCCATCCAGCGGATCGGATGAGAACGGACCGACGGTCCGTTCCCATCCGATTTCCCCCATAGAGATGCATGGGGAACAGCTGTGTCCGCACACAGCGCGGAGACACAGCTGTCATCCTCCTGCTCAGCGGGGGATCGGCGGCTCGATCCCCCGCTGAGAAAAACGGAATCCGTCTGACGGACGGAGTGTGTGAAAGGAGCCTTAGGCAGAAGTAGTGCAGCTGAATGGGAGAATTATTCCAAGTCTGCTACTTTGGCCTTAGGTTTGAAATTCCCTTTTCAATTTCCTGTAATCTCTCTTTGTTGAGTAGACCTTATATTCTGATGATAAGTATGCGGAGACTAATTATGTGGAGTGGGCGGAGCTTCAGGGAAGTTGGTGTGGTAAGTAATTGATAGCTGTGCTGCAAAGTGTCCCTGGAATTTTTTTTTAAATGTTGGCAACTATAAAAAAAAATATATATATATATATATGTCACACGGTATTTGCACAGCGGTTTTTCGTCTTTTTTAGACTAAAAGGTAGCAGCCCTAATTCTTATATGGAGCAGTGAATAGTGGGCTCATCCACAGCTTTAAGTTCAACTGCTTATACATTCTATGGGTATCAAACTCAAAATCATCATGGGCCGCATTAGCAATATGGTAGTCCACAAGGGGCCAATTGTATATCTAAGACCATATTTACCCTTTATCATATTAAATAATTCCCTCTGCATTTAACGATTTCTGGTTTTTAATTTTAGTAATAATTAGCTAAGAGTTCAGAGGGGTAATGTGTACAGAGGGCAGGGTTCAGGAGCTGCGCCAAGTTCAGAATGCAGAGTTCAAGAGTACGCTAAGTAGCGAGTGCAAGGTTCAGGGGTGCGCTGTGTACAGAGTGCAGGGTTTAGGGTTGCATTACAGACAGAGTGCAGGGTTTAGGGGTGTGCTACAGACAGAGTGCAGGGATCAGGGGGTGCGCTACACACAGAGTGCAGAGTTCAGGAGTTGCGCTACTTACAGAGTGCAGGAATTAAGAGTGCCCCGTGTGCAGAGTGCAATATTCATGGGTGAGCTACACGCAGGATTCAGGGGTGCGTTATGCACAGAGTGCAGTGTTCAGAGGTGCGCTACACACAGAGTGCAGGGTTTAGGCATGCGCTATGCACAGAGTTCAGGGGTGCACTATGTAGAGTGCAGAGTTCAGGGGTGCACTATGTAGAGTGCAGGGTTCAGGGGTATGCTACATACAATGTGCCGAGGGTGCACTATTCACAGTGTGCAACATCTCATTTCCACTTCTCCTCCTTGGCTCTTACTTCTGCCCATGCCACTTTCCCCCATTCCCGAAATCTGCACAGATCTGCCCCCACAGCCCACATTCCCCCCAGCCCACCATTCCCAAAGCTTCCCCGCATCTCTACTAAGCAGTTCCCACCCTTTGTATTCAGCTTTAGTACCTGTGTAGGTGGACTTGTGTATTCGGCTCCAGTAACAGTTCACTTCTGTCACCTTGTAGGTAGATCCTTCTGTTGGATCTGGCCCCATCCTACCCCTCTGTGCCCCCCTGTGAGTGACGCTGTCAGTGCCTGCAGGGATCTGCCCCAGCACTCCCCACTGACAGACCCCTACCACACCAACTAATGCCCTCCCACTACCAGACCCCCAACTACTGCCCCACCACTCACCACTGACAGACCCCCACCCCAACCACTACTGCCCCCCCACTACCAGACCAACCCAGCAACTAATGCCCACCCCCCCCACTACCAGCCCACCCCCCAACTAATGCATCCCCCCACTACAAGACCACCACCCACCCAACTACTGCCCCCTCTACCAGTGCACCCCCCACTATGAGACCACCACCCACCCAATTACTGCCCCCCCTACAAGACCACCACCCACCCAACTACTGCCCCCCCCCCACCAGACCACCCCCCACTTCAAGACCTCCACCCACCCAAATACTGCCCCCCACTGCAAGTCCACCACCCACCCAACTGCTGCCCCTTAACTAGCAGACCGCCCCCCCCTTCCCTGTGAAATCCCAGGGGATAAGCACTTAACTTCAGGATTCAAGTTGTTCACCCAGCCTGTGTCCCCTCCGTTCCAGCCTGTGCCTGTGTGCCTGGCTGACCGCTCGGCATGTAAGGGCTTAATTTTACTAAGCTGCCTGTTCAGCTGCAGCATCTCCTCGCTCAGCTTGTATAGCCTGCAGCCAGCGCATGCGCAGTAACAGGAAGGGATATCGTCTTTCACTGGTACACAGCTACTGGGACTCACAGTAAGTGCCAGTTCACATATGTGCGTTTGCCGAGATCGCATGTAAATTCTGAGCGCACTGCTCCTAAATTACATGCAATCTCATGTGCGATGCGAGTTCAGCCATACACTTTGTATGGCTGAATTTGCACCGCATCCACAATAAACTCGCACATGAGGCTTTTTTTTAGCCGCAGCAGAATTGGATCGCATAGTGGTTCACACTAGTGCGATCCGATTCTGTGCGAACTTGCAGATCGCACTGCGATATGCGCTCGCAACTGGGGGTGTCGTTAACTTTTAACTACTTCCGGTTCGCGCTATAGCCGAAAGACGGCTACAGCGCGGGCTCTAATTTCCGGGAGGCCGTTTAAAGACGACAGAAACAGGCAGTGACAGGCTCCCCGCGCTCTCCCGTGAGCGCGCATCGGGGAAAATCTGTGTCGGCCGTGTCCCTTGGACACAGCCAATCACAGATCGTGGTGAATGGCCATTCACAGCGGCCATTCACCACGTGATCGGTCCGTGCAATGAGAGATGATCTCATATGTAAACATATGAGATCATCTCTCATCGCCAGCTCTCCTTCCTCACACAGAGACTGCAATGTGAGGAAGAGGAGAGCCGATCGGCTGAAGGGGACACAGAGGAATGTAATCAGGGCACCGATCACCAGTGCCCTGATTACACAAGAGGGGAAAAAAATGCCATAAGTGCCCACAGTGCCCGCCATCAGTGCCCCCCATCAGTGCCCACATTCAGTGCCAATAGTGCTGCCAGCCAGTGCCCAACAGTGCCTGCTCATCTAGGCACTGATGGGCACTGACTAGCAGCACTATGGGCACTGAGTGTGGGCACTGATGGTGCTGCCCATCAGTGCTCATCAGTGCCGCCCATCAGTGCCACCCGTTAGTGTCCATCAGTGCCACCCATCAGTGTCCATCAGTGCCGCCTCTCAGTGCCCATCAGTGCCCATCAGTACCGCCCGTCAGTGCCGCCTCTCAGTGCCCAGCAGTGCCACCTCTCAGTGCCCAGCAGTGCCACCTATAAGTGCTCATCAGTGCCGCCTATCAGTGCTAATCAGTGCCGCCTATCAGTGCCACCTATCAGTGCTCATCAGTGCGGCATATTAGTACCTCCTCATCAGTGCCACCTCAGTGCCCATAAGTGCCACCTCATCAGTGCCCATAAGTGCCACCTCATCAGCGCCCATCAGTGCAACCTATCAGTGCCCATCAGTGCCGCCTCATCAGCGCACATCAGTGAAGGAGAAATATTTATTTATTTTCAAAATTTACTCACAGAAAATTAAAAAAAACGTTTTTTTCCAGAATTTTCTGTCTTTTTTCTTTTTTTTTGTAAGAAATAAAAAACCCAGAGGTGATTAAATACCACCAAAAGAAAGCTCTATTTGTGTGAAAAAAATGATACACATTTCATATGGGTACAGTGTTGCATGACCGCGCAATTGTCATTCAAAGCGTGAGAGCACTGAAAGCTGAAAATTGGCCTGGGCAGGAAGGGGGTAAAAGTGCCCAGTAGGCAAGTGGTTAATTGACATCCCCTGCATATCGCATATGGCAGTGTGAACTGCCAGAGGTGCGGATGCGATGCGGTATCACGCTGCATATTCGCAGCGTTCCCGCATCGCACAAGTGTGAACCGGGACTTACTATACTGTAGCTGTCACTGTAAACACAAAAGTTCCTGTGTTTACAAGTGACGGCAGGAAAAGCAGGTGAGAGCCAGTGGTGACGGCCAAAGGCTGCTGCGGGCCACATGACAAGGTCTGGATTCGGCCCGTGGGCTGTGTATTTGACACCTGTGGTTTAGAGGAAAGCAGAAACAAACCTGTGTGACTGATGCACATTTTGCCATATGAAGAACGAAAAAAGCTCTACATGACCATAAAGGAAAAATATTTTCCCTTCTATCCTATAGCAGTTAGCATGGTAATTGCCATTAAAGATGAGCTCGGGTGTCCTCCAAACTTATCTAACCTGAATGGAACCATCTCACAGCTCAAAAAAGTACACAAAATGTGGGAATTCAGAACTCAGGTTAGATACCCAAGCTCATTTCTAATTGCCATTAGTTACCAAAAAAGGCAACCAGTAATTTCCAGAGATAGGCACAGGGAATATGCTTATAATGCCAGGCTGGCAGACCTTAGAGGAGGGAATTTTTAATGGAAATGTTAGTAAGAACTGGAACTGGTGTTTTGCTGATATTTGAGCTGGGATGATGAAACACCTCTTCAGCAGAAGCTCTGACCTCAGATAAAGTTCATCTAAACAGATAAAGTTCATATAAACTTTGAGTCCGATTACACAGTGTCTACCCTTGGGCACAGACTGTGTATACTTTTTGAAAAAGAGATAACCTTTCACAAAATGTAAGCATGTTTTCTTTGGAACTAAACTAAAACTAAAGACTAATACTTTTGTTCACCTGCAGGTTTCTAAAAGACATGAAATATTTTTTATTTTTTAAATGATCTTGTGTAAAATTATCTGAAAATCCTTAGGTATTCACTAATGGAACGCTGAGGGGCATGGGGGGAAGGTATTCAGGTGGGCTTACAGGAACAGGTGAATTCATGGTGTGTCAGAAGTAAAAACAAGTGAAACGTGAATCATGTTTATGTAGCAAGGTTTCCAGGCCTGTGGCCTGATGTGGGTCTGCTATCAGTACCGGTAATCTCTCCAGCCCATGTGAGCTGTGACCCTGGGTGTGAAAATGAAGCAGCGACAACTCCGGCATCTTTGTTTGTAGTTTTTATTTGGTTTTAAGGGGATGGGAGAAGGGAATGAGTGGGATACTCCTTGAGGCTTGAACTAATTACATGTGGGACTTTACTCTTGGAAAATGCCCATTGACGCTTGCTTGACGCCAGCCGGCGCCAGCCAACGCTCACTAACGCTGTATATAGCCTGTAGAACACGAAAGTGCTTAATCCTCGAGTATGAGTCCATAGGATCCAGGACTGAGAACTGTAGAACTCCTGACACTGTTGTGCTGTGGAAGTCACTGAATACTATCCCCCACTTTCTCTAGCTTGAGGTAGTATGAATGTGCTGCCTTCGCACTATATTTCATGTGCTCTGCACTCAGCAGTGTCTGTCCCTTTAAGACCCTCCATTTTCCTGTAGCCTAGGGGCGGGTCTTCTCCCTTCTGATATGGGCAAGTCTAGACTTGTATATCCATTACAGCGTGAGACTCCAAAGGGAACAGACATAGGACCTCTCAAGCTAATCTATTGCAGTCTGATGAACACCAAAAGCCTGTAAGTAAAGGATTTGCTAGTTCAGCCTGTATAGAGGGATGTTAGATCTTTGTATAGATAATGTGTTCTAGTATGTAGTAAGCACATGTTAGTTAGTCCCTATCTTCTGCATAATTATGTATAATGTATGATGTTGAATAGCCATACTTATACCTGTCTTTCATATGTTTGTTTTACAGTTTTACCACATTCATACTTTCATTATCATATCCACTCTCATGTCCACCACATATCTGCTTATTCATATGTAAAGGCACATGTATGGATTATATTTCAGTAAAGGTTGCATCAAAGTAACCAGCGCTTCCTTTATTGAGATTTGGTTATTACTTGATGTGAAGCTGTGTACCTCAGGCAACACACAGCCGAGACATTACAGTAAAAAGGCTTTAAAACGTTATCAGAAGCAGTTAAGCAGCTTTGAATCGTCCACAGCAGTAAAAGGACTCATAAATCCAGGCTGTGTGGGAACAAAACGAAAGTGAAACTAATTCCACAAGGCTGTGTTTTTCAGTCATCATTATCATCCATGCTGCTGGCAAAATGGAGAAGCAGGACACAGAGAACAACACTCTATCAGTTAACCCTCAATGCTCCTGTAAAGAGGAAGACACATGCAGCTTGCCAAGAACTAGGTCTAGATGCACAACGCTGTCCGGAACATCCAGTCAAGCAGATCTGATTCCAGCTAACGCCGGTGCAGCAAGATCTAAACGCACTAGTTCTAGACATTCAAGCATCACTAGTTCTAGACATTCAAGCATAACTAGTTCTAGACATTCAAGCATCACCAGTCTGTCATCAGTTAGCGTCAAAGCAACCAAGGCAAGAGCAAAAGCAGAAGCAGCCTGTGCAATGGCTTCCTATGCAGAACAGGAAGCAGAATTAATGAGAGAGCAAGCAAAAAGTGAATCTGAGGCACTTAGGAAAAAAGCAGAATTGATGAGAGAGCAAGCAAAAAGTGAATCTGAGGCACTTAGGAAAAAAGCAGAAGTGCAAGCATCTTTACACTTACTCAAACAGCAGAAAAACGCTGCAGCAGCCTTAGCAGAGGCAGAAGTTCTTGCAAGGGCTGCCGAATCTCAGTTCGCTGGCATAGAAACCCAGACGTCAACCCACAGCGCAATCCAACGCACCCGTGAGTACGTACAGTCACAAGCAACCATGTACACTGACCAGCCGTCCAATGACATACCTAGGTCATCATTGACTCCACCAGCAATAAGCAACTTTGATACTACGCCACACCGCAAGACTGAATCAGAACCTCAGCATGAGGAGTCAAGTGGTCGCATGCTCAGAGACCAATCTGTCAACCCTCCAAGAGTGCAAGCAGATGCTGATATAATCCCTCCTCAAGCGAATACAAGCCTGGATTATAGCAGAAAGATTTACAACAGACGAGAACAGCAACCTAACCAAAATGGACTTAGTCAAGCATCTAATAAGCCTTACCAGCCGCAGCCATACCCTGAGTTTACACCCAGGAAGTATTCATCAGACGCAGCAAGAGCTACAGAAGTCGCAAGATTCCTGATGCGCCGTGAGATCGTGAGCGCTGGTCTCATGAAATTCGATGACCGTCCAGAAAACTACTGGGCATGGAAGTCCTCTTTCCTGAGCGGTACCCAAGACTTAGATCTGACAGACAGAGAAATGCTTGACCAGCTCGTCAAATGGCTAGGACCAGAATCCACTGAGCAAGCCCAAAGAATCAGGTCAGTACATGTTCATGATGCAGCAGCAGGACTTGCTATGGTGTGGCAGAGACTAGAACAATGCTATGGATCACCTGAAGTGATCGAGGATGCGCTTCTGAAGAGGATAGAAAACTATCCAAGAATAACAAACAAGGACAATCAGAAGCTGAGAGGTTTGGGGGACCTACTCTTAGAAATAGAAGCCGCTAAGTCTAGTGGATATCTGCCAGGTCTCTCATACTTGGATACAGCACGTGGAATTGATCCCATAATCGAGAAACTTCCTTACAACTTGCAAGAAAGGTGGGTCACTCAAGCATCAAGATACAAGAAAGATCATCAAGTTGCGTTTCCACCATTTGCTTTCCTTGCTGAATTCATCGAAGACCAAGCAGAAACACGCAATGATCCAAGCTTTGCTTTCCTGAACAAGAGAACGGCAACCTTCCCAAAGGTAGAACAAAAACCTCCAGCGCTTTACAAAGAACGCAGAGCAACAGTTTCTGTACGGAAGACAGAAGTCCCTACTGAATCTGCAGCCAATCAGGAAGACTACGCAAGTAAGAAAGTGGAGGAGCCAGACAAAATATGTCCGATCCACAACAAGCCTCACCCACTAAGAAAATGTCGCAGTTTCAGAAGTAAGACATTAGAAGAGCGCAAAGCTTACCTTAAAGACAATCGCATTTGTTTCAGATGTTGTGCTTCAATTCAACATCTTGCAAAAGACTGTACAAAAACCATACAATGCACAGAGTGCAACAGTGACAGACACCTGTCAACACTGCACCCAGGACCACCACCATGGAAGCAAGAAGTTCCAGCAACTCAAGAAGATCATGGTGGGGAGCAAGGCGAGAGTACAACGCCAGCGGTATCCTCCAAGTGCACAGAGATCTGTACAGAACAGGGCCGTCCTAGATCATGCTCCAAGATATGCTTAGTCAAGGTGTATCCTGCAGGTTTCAGAGAAAAGGCAATCAAGATGTACACAGTCTTGGATGAACAGAGTAACAGATCTCTAGCAAAAACAGAGTTCTTTGACCTCTTCAGTGACAGAGGAAGTCCAACTCCATACACCTTGAAGACTTGTTCTGGAGTTGTAGAGACGACAGGGAGAAGAGCAAACAACTACATCATCGAGTCATTAGATGGAAAGACAAAGGTGACTCTTCCTACCCTCATAGAATGTGATGAGATACCAGACGACAAGTCAGAGATCCCCACACCTGAAGTTGCTCGTCATCACCCTCATCTAGTGAGAATAGCCGACCAGATACCAGCACTAGATCCAGATGCTGCAATCACACTTCTACTTGGGAGAGATATTCTCAGAGTGCACAAAGTCAGAGAACAGTACAATGGGCCACACAATGCACCATTTGCACAACGCCTTGATCTCAGATGGGTCATCGTTGGAGAGGTATGTCTAGACGGACTGCACAGACCAGCAAAGGTAAATGTTTACAGAACACATCTGTTACAGAATGGTCGTACATCTTGTCTTTACCCATGTACCAACAGTCTACACATTAAAGAAAGATTAGGTAACCCAACACATCAGCGGAATATCCAGAGGTGCATGGAAGACTTAGCCTCAACTGGAAAAACAGATGAACTGGGCTGCAAAGTGTTTGAAAGAACACGAGACGACGACAAGCCAGCACCCTCGGTGGAAGATACACTCTTCCTTGAGATCATGGACAGAGAAGTCTTCAGAGACAAGTCAGGCAGCTGGGTAGCCCCTCTACCATTCCGGTCACCACGCCATCGCCTTCCTGACAACAGGGTACAAGCTGAAAAACGCTTCACGTCGTTGCAACGCACTCTACAAAGAAAGCCAAGTATGAAGAAACACTTCCAAGCCTTCATGCAAAAGATCTTTGACAACGAGCAAGCAGAAAGGGCACCACCACTACAGGAAAACCAAGAACACTGGTACTTACCAATATTTGGGGTGTACCATCCTCAGAAACCAGGTCAGATACGTGTAGTATTTGACTCTAGTGCGAAGCACGAAGGCATCTCACTAAATGATGTCCTTCTCAGCGGACCTGACCTGAACAATACACTCCTGGGAGTACTCATCAGGTTCAGAAAATAACTCGTAGCAGTAACAGCAGACGTACAACAGATGTTCTACTGTTTCCTTGTTCGGGAAGATCACAGAGACTACTTAAGGTTCCTGTGGTATGCAGACAACGACTTTAACAAAGACATCACAGAGTACAGGATGAAGGTACATGTGTTTGGAAACAGCCCTTCTCCAGCTGTAGCTATCTACAACTTGAGACGAGCAGCACAGCAAGATGAAGGACATGGTCAAGAAGCCAAACAGTTCGTCATGAAGAACTTTTACGTAGATGATGGACTTGCTTCTTTCTCCAGCAACGAAGAAGCTATTAAGGTCTTGAAAAGTACAAGAGAAATGTTGGCAGAATCCAACATAAGATTGAATAAGATAGCCTCCAACAGCAGCAGAGTTATGGAAGCATTTCCAACGGAAGACCGTGCTAAAGACCTCAAAGACCTAAATCTAGGAACAGAATCACCACCCTTGCAAAGAAGTCTTGGGCTTAGTTGGGACCTGAAGACTGACAGTTTCACCTTCAAGGTCGCCAGAGAAGAGAAGCCATTTACAAAAAGAGGTGTCCTATCTACAGTCAACAGTCTTTATGACCCCCTGGGATTCGTAGCACCTATCATTATGCAAGGCAAAGCTCTTTTAAGACAGTTCACTATTGAGCAAGAACAAAGTGACTGGGACGTACCTCTACCTGAAGAGAAGGAAATGCAGTGGAAGTTGTGGAAAGACTCATTGTTAGAGCTTGAACAACTCAGCATCCCAAGACCGTATGCACCTGTTTCCTTATCTGCTACAAAGAGAAGAGAAATATGCGTATTCTCTGACGCTTCCACTATGGCTATCGCAGCTGTAACCTACCTTAGGGTAATAGACACTGAGGGACAAATCCATGTCGGGTTCATCATGGGAAAATCTAAACTGGCTCCGAGACCCGCTCATACTGTCCCATGTCTAGAACTTTGTGCTGCTGTCTTAGCTGTCGAGATGGCAGACATGATTACGACAGAACTGGACATTGAGATCCATGCAGTGAACTTTTATACAGACAGCAAGATTGTGTTAGGATATATTTACAACGCTTCAAGAAGATTTTATACATACGTGGCCAACAGAGTGACACGTATCAGAAAGTCTACAAGTCCAGAACAGTGGCATCACATCAGCACGGACAAGAACCCAGCTGATCACGGGACAAGACTGATGTCAGCTGCTGTACTCAAGCAAACTAACTGGTTCATAGGTCCTTCCTTTCTTGATAAGCCAGAAACCAAGGAGACTACTCAGGTAGAGACTTTTCAGCTCATAGAACCAGATCAAGACAAAGAGGTAAGACCTCAAGTTGCAGTTTGCAAGACTTTAGTTACAAGAGACAGTCTGGGCGCCCATAGAGTTGAAAGGTTTTCCAGCTGGAAGTCGCTGATCCGTGCCATCGGAAAACTTATCTGTCTAGCCAGATACTCTTGCAGAGCTACCAATACTGATCAGCGTAGCAAAGACCACCTTGAACAAGCCAAGGTAACGATCATCAGATGCGTCCAGCAGGAAGTCTTTAAAGAAGAAATCCAAAGCCTTCTGAAAAGGGAAGAGATTTCTCGACACAGCTCGCTCCAGAAGATGGAACCAGTGACAGCTCCCACAGGAGACTTTGACCTCAAGGACTTGTACACCAAGCAATGGAGACAAGTTCAAAGTCTTGCGGACATTTTCTGGAAGAGGTGGAGACAAGAATACCTGGTGACACTGCAGTCACGCAAGAAATGGCAAGATGACAAGCCCAACTTACAAATTGGAGACGCTGTCTTACTAAAAGACACTCAGGCCCACAGGAATGAGTGGCCTATTGGACTCATTGTGGGAACTGATCCTAGTAGTGATGCTAAAGTTAGAAAAGTTGAAGTTAGAGTTGTTAGACAGGGCACTCCCAAGGTGTATGCTAGGCCAATTTCTGAAGTCGTTTTACTTCTGTCCAATGGTTAGTGGCATAACAAAAAGTATGCCAGGTGGGGAGTGTGCTGCCTTCGCACTATATTTCATGTGCTCTGCACTCAGCAGTGTCTGTCCCTTTAAGACCCTCCATTTTCCTGTAGCCTAGGGGCGGGTCTTCTCCCTTCTGATATGGGCAAGTCTAGACTTGTATATCCATTACAGCGTGAGACTCCAAAGGGAACAGACATAGGACCTCTCAAGCTAATCTATTGCAGTCTGATGAACACCAAAAGCCTGTAAGTAAAGGATTTGCTAGTTCAGCCTGTATAGAGGGATGTTAGATCTTTGTATAGATAATGTGTTCTAGTATGTAGTAAGCACATGTTAGTTAGTCCCTATCTTCTGCATAATTATGTATAATGTATGATGTTGAATAGCCATACTTATACCTGTCTTTCATATGTTTGTTTTACAGTTTTACCACATTCATACTTTCATTATCATATCCACTCTCATGTCCACCACATATCTGCTTATTCATATGTAAAGGCACATGTATGGATTATATCTCAGTAAAGGTTGCATCAAAGAAACCAGCGCTTCTTTTATTGAGATTTGGTTATTGTAGCGGAGTAGCCGTACGATCCACGATATCTCCACTGATAGTCAGGCAGAGCATACAATAATCCTGGTAGCGTATAATATTAACAATCCTATAATAACCAGCAGACACATGGCTTGAAGGTCAACACTAGACTGCCTTGTTTATTGAAAAACACAGGGATTACACTGAGCCAAAACCCCTCCCTCTTCGAGACATTCCACACACAAAACTGAACATCCCATAATACCTTACTCTGCCAGACAAACAATAGGACAATATCCAGTGGCTGTGTTTGCCACACGGGGTCTCCACAGAGGGACAGCAGGGGTTTCCAATACACATTCATGAGCCAGCAGCTAACACAATACAAAATCCTACAGGTGCTGCACGGGTTACGTTTGCACATACAATACACACATAATACAGTTGGACCATCATTCCTGACAGAACACTCTGTAAGTGGCGATGTTTGCCACAATGCTCCCCCAGAACCAAGCCGGCATACACAGTCTGATCCCAACGGATCGGCTTGGGGATGTCCGGGGAGTACTCACAGATCATTTTTCCAGTTCAGTTTGTTGCGATAACCCGTCAGCATGGCCATTCTGTTTTCCGGGGCGGTAGTGACTAGTAAAGTCATAAGGTTGTAACACCAAACTCCAGTGCAACAACCGGGCTCAGTACTGTCCTTAATCCAAACATTGAAGCGCCTGGACCTCAGAAGGCCATTAGGTCTCCGGGATATGGGCCGGGGCTCTGAACTGGCAGGATCGCTGAGGGCAACTGGCCTAGATCGTTCCCCAGTAAGATGTCGGTGGGGAGCTCCCATATCAGCCCCACATCAATCAGACCTGCCCCGGCACCCCAATTCAAGTGGACCCTCGCAGTGGGTAGTCGGTGTACTGCTCCCCCTGCCATCCGTACCACTGCTGAGCCTCCGGTTCGGGCGGCATCTGGAACCAGGTGTCGCTTGACCAAGGTGAGAGTGGCTCCCGTGTCTCGGAGACCTTGAGCGGGCATTCCATTTAACTGGACCGATTGTAGATGATGCTGTTGGTTCTCCGTGGCGGCTTGCACCGGGTTAGCTTCATGAAGGGTACCCCATTGCTCCTCTGTGTGTTTGAACCTGGGTACAACTGGGGAAACCTCTGTGGGATAGTAGGGGACTGTTGTCCGTGCTGAAGGGGGTGACCCTGGTCGGAACCATGCAGCTTGGTTCCTGCTATGGGTACAGTCTCGTCGATAGTGCCCAAACTGCTTGCACCTGTGGCACTGTACCCCACTGCGGGACGGGTATCTGGGTGTCTGGTGTTTGGAGGAGTTTCGCCCCGTCTGTGGTAGTAGTGGTCCTGTGGTGCGAGCCTGCTGCTGGGTAACAACCGAATAAGCTTCGTGGATGGTAGATTGGGGAACAAAAGCTGAAGTCAGCTCCCCCAGGTCGTTGCCCAAAATAACGTCTGTGGGTAAATCCTGCATCATGCCCACCTCCACATTCCCTGACCCAGCTCCCCAATTCAGGTGTACTTTCGCAGTGGGAACTTTGAAAATGGCTCCCCCAGCTACTCGCACAGCTACAGAATCCCCAGTGAGTTGTCTGGATGCAATTAGGTGATTCTGGACCAATGTGATGGTAGCCCCAGAGTCACGTAACCCTTCTAGTTGTCTCCCCTCCAGGTGAACAGCTTGTCGGTGGTTTTGTCGATTGTCCGATGCCGCTTGGTTGGGGTTAACCTCGTGTAGGGTGCCCAGGGGTTCCTCCATTTGGAATGCTGTGGGGGGTTGTAATGCAGCGGCTGCTTGGTAACAGTGTACAGCGGCTCGAGGTGCTGGTGCGTAGCCCTGATTCGGCCAGGGCTGACGAGGCCAATTTCGGGGACAGTCTTTCTGTATGTGCCCCATTTGGTTGCAGAGATGGCACCGGGTATGGGCTCCTGGTTGGTACCTGGGGTACTGACTGTTACCTCCTCCTGAACGTGGGCGTGCTGGTTCGGTAACTGCTGGTCGGTGATAGGGTTGCTGGGCAACTACCCTAGGCGGTGGTCGTTGTTCCCGTCTAGTGTCTTGGTGCTCATCTGCTAATTTAGCAGCCTCTGGAAGGGTGCAAGGTTTACGGTCCCTTATCCAGAGCTGCATTTCTTGAGGTAGTCTCCGGAAAAACTGCTCCAACAATAATAATTGCAAAACATCCTCTCGTGAAGTGGCTTGTGTTGCATCTAACCATCCGGTGGCCGCCCTGTGCAACCGATGGGCAAACTCAGTGTGGGAATCTTGGTCCTGCTTTTTAAGATCCCGGAATTGGAGTCGGTATGCCTCGGAGGTGATGGCATACCTGGTCAAAATCGCCTGCTTAACTTTCTGGTAGTCCCGGATGTTGGCATTAGGGACTGCCCGATACGCATCGGCCGCCCGGCCAGACAATTTCCCAGCCAATATCTGTACCTGATCCTCTGGGTCAATGTTATGTAACTGGCACAGCCTCTCGAAGTCTTGCAAATACCCATCTATTTCTCCCTCCGTGTCCGTGAAGTTTTTAAATGCCTGGTACGGTATTTTGGGTTTACCTTGCGGCATGCTGAGTGGAGTTGGGTGTACTTGGAGAGGTTGTGGCTGGGGCCCCCTTATGGCCATGATGTATTCATGTACGTCCGCTGCGACCCGTTCATGGGTTTCCATTGATGGGGTACTTGGATACAACGCTATCCTGCTGAGAAATTCCAGTTCAAATTCCCGGTCTGTTTCTGGCCTTGCATCCATGGCTGCTCTGTCTTCTTCCATGAATTCTTTGATCAGTGTCGCCTTGTTCTTGTTGCTGGCTATCTTGCCTCTTGCCTCCAGCAATGCTTTCAATGTCTGCCGCTTTAGCCGTGTATAATCCGTTCCCATTCACCAGCCTTTCGTGTAGTTTTACGTACTGCCGAACTCCGGTTTCATCTGAATGGTTTCTTTTCTCTTTGTTTCGCATGAATACTGCTTCGCTGTGTGGATAAAGATCCCGTCGCTTGCCACCAATTGTAGCGGAGTAGCCGTACGATCCACGATATCTCCACTGATAGTCAGGCAGAGCATACAATAATCCTGGTAGCGTATAATATTAACAACTCTATTATAACCAGCAGACACATGGCTTGAAGGTCAACACTAGACTGCCTTGTTTATTGAAAAACACAGGGATTACACTCAGCCAAAACCCCTCCCTCTTCGAGACATTCCACACACAAAACTGAACATCCCATAATACCTTACTCTGCCAGACAAACAATAGGACAATATCCAGTGGCTGTGTTTGCCACACGGGGTCTCCACAGAGGGACAGCAGGGGTTTCCAATACACATTCATGAGCCAGCAGCTAACACAATACAAAATCCTACAGGTGCTGCACGGGTTACGTTTGCACATACAATACACACATAATACAGTTGGACCATCATTCCTGACAGAACACTCTGTAAGTGGCGATGTTTGCCACAGTTATTACTTGATGTGAAGCTGTGTACCTCAGGCAACACACAGCCGAGACATTACAATGAAATAGAACTCTGTATAGCTGTACTTGCAACTGGCACACTCTGCACAATTCAGGGCCCAACCGCAGGTGCCCCCTTTCATTTGAACTCTTCAGGGTCCACTGACTATGTACCCCCTCTGTAGCTTCAGGGTCCTTAACCTAGGTACCCCCTTTACAACTAACTGGCACTGGATCCCAGAACCTCTTCCGGAGTGGTCCCCTCTAGCTTTCCTGGGACTGGACCCCTCTCTCTCTCCGCAGGCTCTCGGCACACCGGATCCCCTCAGCTCACTCAGCACGCTCTGGACACTCAGGCAACACCCCGAGACATCCACCTTCCTCAGACAGGAGGAGAGATAGCCACACTCTCCTTCCTGGGACTCTGCTCCCGCCAAAGACACCCTGCAATGCACTTCCCCCAAACTTATACCCACTCCCAGAATCCTTTGCAGCCTAATCTGCCTTCTGGGGTAGTTACAAGCTGGGATGTGTCCCCTGATTGGGCTTCCCACACTCCCTATGAGAAGGCTCTCACAGGAGCAGAGATGTATAGTAACTAAGTAGAACTACTTTCACTACTGTACTTAAGTACCGAAAGGCGGTATCTGTACTTTCCTAGAGTAGAATTTTTTTCTCCTACTTCCACTTTTACTTCACTACATTTTTTCAATGATTTCAATACTTCTACTCCGATATTTTTTTTTTGTGCTGCATAGTTACTCGTTACAATTATAAAAATTACCACTGCCAGAACAGTAGATGGCAGGTTTCATGAAGCTCAAAACATGTGTATTATCAGCGCATACGAAAATAAATGCTACTGTATGTATAAATAAAAGCTGCATTTGAAATAATAAAAAACAATATGATGTTCAAACTTTTGACTTCTTTCTTTAATAACTACATAACACAGTACTTGTACTTTTACTTTCAGTACTTGAGTGGCAATTTTTTTTTCAAAACTACTGGTACTTTTACTTTCAGTACTTGAGTAGCAAATTTAAAAAAAAAACTACTTGCAATACTTAAGTACAAAAAATGTTGAATACTTTAGTACTTCTACTCAAGTCACTTTTTGATGGAGCACTTCCACTTCTACTCAAGTCACTTTTTGATCGAGCACTTGCACTTTTACTCAAGTATGAGTTTCGAGTACTTTATACAACTCTGCACAGGAGCCAGTGGGGATACTTCTCCCTTCAGCAGGCTCATCTGGAAGCCCTGACACCCTACCTAACAAATCACAACCCTGCTGTTAAGCAGACAAGGCCCACTATATCTTTACCTAGCACCTACCTGTGTAGGGTGCTACATTTACATATTGTGTTAAGCTGGCTATACATTCTATGAACTTATTTCAGTTCCTGATGAACCTACTGAAACTTGCTTAGTGAGTGGCCTTGAAAAATCAAATGAGTGGAAAATTGGCAGCTTAACTGCAGGTACATCCATACAGGCCAGTCGTCAAAATACTTCAGCCACAGCAGGAGATTCATCCATCTCTGTATAGCACGGATGGAAAAATCTATTCGGTTTTAGTAAATCCCTATGTGTATGGCCAGCTTTTGATACGGCACCCAAATATTTAACCATTTAGGCTGTTTGACATTTTGACCCTCACACAGAGAGGAGAGGAGGGATCTGTCGGTGGCAGCGGATCTGAGGCTGAGGAGACCGAGGGACAGCCGCACAGCGGGAGGTAGGCGGGGGCCGCGGCCTGTGTCAACCCTGTCCAGGCCGCGGTCGCCGCTTACCTCCCGCTGTGTGGCCTAATCATCTGCGAGCTGTGATGGCCGCACGGCGCCCCTGTTGCCCATGGCGCCCTGTGCGGTCGCACAGCTCGCACACCCCAAAGGCCGGCCCTGCTCTCACCCCAGGAGACAGCCACGCTGCAAAAGAGGCATGTGTGCGGACATACTATATGAACCTGGGGTCTTGCCTGTCCGACCTATAGACAGCAATTTTGACCAGACTTTCTTCTGGTGAGAAATAAGTGTGTAGTACCCTCCTAGGTACTGTAGGTGCTAAGTAAACTCATATATGGCCCTGTCTGCTTAACAGGTGGGCCCGAAGTCTCCCCACTGTATTCAATGAGGGATCTTGTTGGACGGTGGAGGAAACCTAGCCAATAGAACACCAGGGTTTATGACTGTCCCAGTGGGCGGGGTTTGCCACAATGCACCCTGGGATTGGGAATAAATCCTGAGGGAGCATGTGACAGAGTGTCTTTTGGCGGGAGCATTAGTCCCAGGAGGAGGTGTTCCTCTCCTGAAAAGTTTGAAGGTGGTCAAGGCAGTCGGCCTAGGGACCGGAGCTTGATCTAGGCTGCAGAAAGGATCCAGAGTGTGCTGACAGAGTGGAGCTGCTGGGCAGAGACCTTCAAGAAAAACAGTGTCATGAGTACTCAAGATCTGCCCAGGGGTCTGCCTATGAGAGGGGACCACTCCAGAATGGTCAAGGAGATCCAGGAGCCAGCTAACCAGTAGTGGCAGTAAAGGGGGTGCCAAGTAATAGAGCCCTGAAGATAGGGAAGTAAAAAGGGGCGCCAGGAAGGGCTCTGAAATGTGCAGCAATACAGTTAAAGTTAGCTACCTCAGGAAGAAGTACCTCAGGGAGCTTAAAGGTCTTTGGCAGTTAAAGGCAAAAGTCATAGTATTCAAGTCAGCGTCAACAGACATCCAGCCAGCGTTAACCAGTGTCAAGTCATCGTTAACAGGCATCCAGCCAACGTTAACCAGCGTCAAGCAGCGTTTTACAGAGTCCCTGCATAATTGTGTATAGTTCAAGTAAAGGAGTATCCCACTCATCCCTTCTCCCATCCAAGTTCCTAAATAAACCCTAAAAACCAAAGAAACTGGACTAGTTCTTGTCTTGGTGCTCACACTTGGAGAAGTATGCCTAAAGGTACTGTTGCTGCTAGCAGTAACCCAGGGGGACCCACATCCAGCACCTCTGCTGGGAATAGTGCTACAAGTGGGACACTTTTTTGTGCAGAGAAAGAGAGTGCTCAAATAGGCTGAGAGCCTGTACAGCACAAGCTGAACAATTTCACAGCCAACAGGGTGAAGCATTATGTTGTTCTGTGTGATGATGATGAGAGCCCCTGTGGGCTTCCTCCTACTGGAATGGAACATTTTTGTTGATGAATAACAGAGGGTTCAATCTCATGCTCATAAAGTTTCCTGAACTATAGAAAATTCTTCCCTAAGCTAACAACCTGTACCAATACCAGACCTACCCCCACTACACATGGTACTTTTCCATCTTGGAGTTTCTATCTCCACTTTAAATAAGGAGCAATTACCCAGTTCACTACAGCGGTCAGCCCCTTCTATCATCTCAGACTAATACTCAGGATCATTAGCACCTTTGTTTTCTCCTATAGTAACCAGATCATCTGAGGTTTCCATAGACAGTACTCATGTGGACAGAACTTCGGCAAAGTGGTCTGCAAACACCAAAATGGAAAGACATCCAGAGGATGTTTCTGCTACAGTCCAAAAAATCCATGGTTAACAGCACAAATGGTTTAGCCATTGTATGCACAAAAGTAGTAATCTGTCCTCTGTCCTTAATGGAGTTGTAAAGGCAGAAGGTTTATCTTAATGCATTCCATGCATTAGGAAAAAAAACCCTCTGTGTGGAGCAGCCGCCCCAGCAGCTCCTAATGCTTACAAACCTTGTGCATTACCACTAGAAAAGTTTAATAAAATCCAAAAAGGTATCATACATTGTACTCACAAATGCATGATATTTGCATGCATGTAAGAAATTGGGACCAATCACCTTCAGGACTGCCAGGATACTCCTATGGTGCTGAATGATGTGATGGCGTCCACATATGCCTGGCTGACGCGTTTCACGGGAGGCAGTAGTACTTTTGGCTCTGAACGGGTATCCTGGCAGTCCTGGAGGCGATTGGTCCCAATTTCTTACATGCTTGCAAATATCATGCGTTTGTGAGTACAATGTATGCTACCTTTTTGGATTTTCATAAACTTTTTTAGTGGTAATGCATGAGGTTGGTGTGCCCTTCTCTTGTTGTTTTTCAGTGCATTTGGATTCCCTTGGTCCTGAGGCGGCAGCAAGACCATAGGTGGTGTGTACAAAGACCATTACGACCACTTACCTTCCCGCATACCACTTGAGCGCAGGAGAGATACTGTTTTGGAGCCCCTAATGCTTACCTGAGCCCCATCTCTATCCAACGATGTCCACGAGTCCTTCTGCTGTCTTGGACTCTCTCTCCTGATTGGCTGAAACACAGCAGTGGCACCATTGGCTCCCCTGCTGTCAATCAAAGTCAGTTAGCCAATCAGGAGAGAGGGGGTGGGCCGAACTGCAGCTCTGTGTCTGAATGGATACAAGGAGCTGCAGCTCGGGTGCCCCCATAGCAAGCTGCTTGCTATGGGGGCACTGGATAGGAGGGAGGGGCCAGGAGCAGCACAGAGGGACTAGAGAAGAGGAGGATCCGGGCCACTCTGTGCAAAACCAACTGCACAGAGGGGATAAGTATAACATGTTTTTTTTTTGTTTTTTGTTTTTTTAAAAACACAAGACTTTTACAATCACCTTAATGAAGAACACAATTTTGGCACTCCTGACAAACCTGTTGCACCCATTTTGACAACCCAGGACAGTAAAAGTTCCACACCAAAAAGAAGACCTCAAAACTACCACATGCATCCAAAGTCCTCAGCAGACAAGCTACAAGCTATACCAAAAAAAGTTTACCACTGGTAACGACACATATTGTGTAATTAATAATATATAATGAAGTAAAAAAAACACTATAAGCTACTATTTTGCGAAAATAACTATTTATTATTCAAAGAATAAAACCAACCAATGGGCTACCTATCCATATAAAAACCTCCCACCTAGAGTCCTCCAACCTAAAGTGATTCTGAAGGCCAAATTTTTTTTTCACCCTAATGCCTTCTTGGCATTAACCACTTGCCGTCTGCTCACATTGCTGCTACTGTAGCAATGTGGCTCGTTATCGTCCAGCGACGTAGACCTACGTCGCTGGACTTCTCCCCTTGTGGGCGGCGCGCCCCTGGAGGCTCGTCGGGGAATCGAGTGTGGAGATCCGCCCGCTTGTGTAAACAAAGCGGACGGATCTCCTAAGTGACAGGCAGTGACAGATTGCAGGGTTCAGCATAGCTGAACATACGATCTGTCCCTGTGTCACTCAGTCACCTCCCCCCACACATGTCAGTAAGCACCAGGCATACATTAACCCCTCCCTCTCCAATAAAATTAACCATTCCCTGCCAGTGTCATTTTTACAGTAACAGTGCATATTTATAGCACTGATTACTGTAGTAATGTCACTGGTACCCCCAAAAGTGTCAAAAATGTCAGTCAAGGGTCCGATCTGTCCGCCGCAATGTCGCAGTCCCGCAAAAAAAATCACAGATCGCCGCCATTACTCGTTAAAAAAAAAAACACCAAAAATGACAGAAATCTTTCCCTTAGTTAGTAAACGCAATAACTTTTGCACAAACCAATCAAAATACACTTATTGCGATTTTTTTTACCAAAAATATGTAGCAGAAAAAAATTGGCCAAAAATTAAAAAAAATTTTGATTTTTACATTTTTTTGGGGGAATTTCATATAAAAAAAACTTGAAAAATATTGATATTTTTTCAAAATTTACGCTCTTTTTTTGTTTATAGTGCAAAAAGTAAAAATCGCACAGGTGATCAAATATCACCAAAAGAAAGCTCTGTTTGTGGGAAAAAAA
The DNA here is from genome assembly GCF_965119305.1 of Pelophylax lessonae. NCBI lineage: Eukaryota > Metazoa > Chordata > Amphibia > Anura > Ranidae > Pelophylax > Pelophylax lessonae. The sequence continues at coordinate 85,302,884 of NC_138775.1, read as the reverse complement.
GGACGTAAATTTTGTTTGGGTACGGCGTCGCACGACCGCGCAATTGTCAGTTAAAGTCGCACAGTGCCGAATCGCAAAAAGTGGCCTGGACACTAAGACAGCAAAATCCTCCGGTGGTAAAGTGGTTAAAGTAAAGAAAAAAAATATTTCAATAGCAGCTGCCCACAGCACCCCCACTTAAATACTTGATTATTCTCTTGATCCAAGTGGTGTCTCGTCTGCAGCTGCTCTTCACCCCTCTGCTGTCAATCAAAACCTGTTAGGAGGGAGCGGTGGTGGGGCCAAGACACACACAGCCCGACTCGGGAGCAAGCCTGTACCAGTGCCTCCATAGCAAGTGGCTTACTATGAGGGCATTCAGAGAAGAGGAGTGAAGAGCGACAGCGGTGGATGCCAGAAGGAGGTTTGGGGCCACTGTGCAAAAACATTACACAGAGTAGGTAAATACATCATTGTTTTATTGTATTGAAAAAATACATTTACAACCACTTTAACACTTTCAATTTCCTCTGTCAACTCCAGAATCCTTTTACTTATAATAAAGCTCTAAAATGAAAAATCATATTTCTTTATATATTCATATCCTTCATATTTTCATATAACTTTCCTTTAAAATGAACAAACAGCACACTATTTACTTGTGGCAAGGATATTTCAATAATGTTCTTAGGTCTTTCAAACACTAGGTTCAAAGGTCTTGGAATCAGGGCTTCAAGGTCTTGGAATCAGGACAGCTACCTCCATATTCTATGGTTTCAGAAGCAGTTTCAGGAAACTGGAAAAGTCATACAAGTGGTTTATATATATGATCCATTAATTTCAATTATTGTTTATGACTCCAACATAACATATCTATGCATTATTCTCAGGCAAACAATATTCTTCCTGATAAATTATATAAAGAAAGAGCTCTCAAGGTGGTATTTTATTCACCTTTTCAATCGCTGCCTCCTGATAAGCCGCATTAACCAGACTGAACAAACATTTCTGATCTTTTTCTAATTCTGTTGTTGGTATCTTGTACCACTCCTAAGAATATTCTGACACATTGTAATTTATTTCTGTCTATCAAGGATGACAGGATTCCCTCCCTTATCAGACAGGTATATAATAATCAATCTATTTAGTAGTAGAATATATTGGGGGAAAGAGATTGGAGGATGCGACGGGTGAGGGTTACAGGCGATATCTGTATGAATATGGAGTTAGGGTCTTATTGGATTTAAGTGGTTTTAAAGCTTAATTTTCTCTCTTTTTTTGATAATAAAATAACAAACATGTTATAATTACATGCTCTGTGCAATGGTTTTGCTATGGATGCACTCGCGTGTGCGTCCATAGACACACACAGGGTGACTCAACCCCGCCTCCATTCCCCTTCACACAGCATTTGACTGACAGCAGCAGGAGCCAATGGGCCGAAATTGGGCTAAGATAAGTGTTTGGGGGGCTGGGGGGAGAAGCTTTTGAAAGTTTTTATGCCTTAATCCACAGAATGCAGTAGGGTAAAAATACAAAAACCTTTTTCCTTCATAATCACTTTAAGGCTGCATTCACACATGGGCGTTTTGAATCATGCGCAGAATCACAGAAATTCTGCCCAAAATTTAAAAACGCCCAGGTGTGAATGACAAATCACACCACGCACATTTCATGTGGCATTCACTTAGATATCAAAGCAGTGCGGTTCTGCTGCAATTGTCACCTCTTGCTGCAATCGCGGCAAACCGCATTGCAAGAACCTTGTTACCCAAAAAAGTTCAGAAGCTTCTTTTGGGCGACATGCTTCGTGCGATGCGGTTTGCTGCAATTGCAGTGTGATTTATCGTGCGACAATCGTGGCAGAACCTCACTATGTTTTTTGGTGCCGTTCAAATGAATGGCATCTAAGATGTGCATTGTGCAATTTTTCATTCACACCTGGGTGTTTTGAAGTTGCAGGCAGAATGGCCCATGTGTGAATGCAGCCTAAGTCCTGATCATTATTAATAGGAAAATAATTTATTGATTAGCATTGCTTTCCCCGAAGACCTCACTCTGCAACATATTACTCAACAGATTCCTACATTCTCGACGGAGAACTGGTATCTTTACTAATAGCATCCCCCCAGTGAGTATAGGATGGTCCAAGGGGGTAGTACAGCCATTATCTTCTGCCCCTCGCAGCAAGCACAAGCATGTGTTTCATCAGTAACCGATGTAGCAGTTTTGTTGATCAGGTTATAACTGTTGCACTGGCAAAGACATCTGTTCCACCAACTGTTAATACTGAGTCATCAAATGCCTCAAGGCTGCAATCGTGGCTTCTACCCCAGGACAGAATTTTGCAATATGCTATTTTGATTTGTGTACATATCAGCAATAACCAGCTAAGCAGGCAGTTGAACAGGAGTAGTACCCCAGACTAAATATCTGAATGAGCACCTTTCCATAATGCAATACAGACAAAGTCTTTGCTGACAACTGTAGCACTACTCCCATGGGAGCTGCTGAGTGTGAGTGTGGGTAGCTATACTTTAGTAGATTGTACTGCTGATAAAGGGCCCCCCCCCCTTTATTCCCTAATCTTCAGGGCTTTACAACTTGGCACCCCCTTTACAGCAACAAACTGGGTTAACTGGCTCCTTGATCCCCTTGACCTCTCTAGAGTGGTCCCCTCTCTTAGGCAGACCCCTGGGCAGATGCTTGAGTACTCACGATACTGTTTTTCCAGAAGTAGTCTGCCCAGCAGCTCCACTTGGTCAGCATACACTGGATCCTCTGCAGCACAGCTTAAGCCCTGGTCCCTAGGCCGACTGCTTGGACCACCTTCCTCACTTCAACAGGAGGAGAGACAGCTGTCCACCTCCTCCTGGTACTTTGCTCCCTGCTAAAAGACACCCTGTCACATGCCCCCTCAGGATTTATTCCCAATCCCAGGATGCAATGCCCACCCACTGGGACAGTCATAAACCCTGGTGTGCTATGGCTAGGTTTCCTCCACTGTCCAACAAGGTCCCTCATTGTATACAGTGGGGAGACTCCCTAGACTCAACAGGTCACACCTGGAAGCATGTGACAGGCTAACTGACAGATCAGCCCCTCCTGATAAGCAGAACAGGGCCACAACTATGCTTTGCCTAGCACCTACCTAGGAGGGTGCTACACAACTATTCTATATCATGCCGTGGCTCGACTGTGACACTAGGTCCTTGTACCTTTTGTCTAGCCTCCATATGGAATTGACAAACTTTCTCCTGTCATGGTAGTATCTTTAGCCTATGACGAGATTGCAACAATACCATACCTATCTACTTTATCTGCTGAGTTTTTGATGGGCCCGATAAATCCTAACCAGATTCTGGAACCAGGTCTGTTCTCTCTAATCCCTCAAGTGTGTTTGTGGAGAAACTAAAATAAAATAGAAATAAATCGGCGCTAATTTCCAGTGAATAACTATTCGCAAAAAAAGAGAGTGTGATGTGACTAAAGATGTATCAATATGTCATGAATCGCATACTACACACACCGGTGTGTGATGCAAATCCTCAAGAAAAAGGTAGATGATAATCAAGTGTGAACGACAATATTAATTAAATTAAACATCATGATACGCATAATAAACAGTGATCAAAAGAAATGCGCAAATAATGCAATAAATCAAGAGTAAATATGTAGTAAATGTGCAAATTGACAATAATTGCAGAAAAGTAGTATAATAATAAATAACATAAATATAAATTACGGTAGATATAAATTAGATATAGCAATTCATGCATACATAGTGCAGGGGCAATAAAGTGCTTAATGCAAGAAGAAATATAAAATAATTGCACTCAGAGGTAGGTGAGCCTAAATATTAAATTAAACAATGTCCATGTGCAAAAATTGCAAAAAGAAATGTGCTTTAGGAAGTGAAATGTGACTCTTGTGACTCTCCACAAACATAAAGTGACTCCTATGATTCTGCAATATTGTCAGTAGAGACAGCGTGTCACCAAAGTGAGCTAACCCTTAAATAGGTGCAATGGCCGCTCCTCATACACTCATATGAGTGTTTTGTGCTGTATATCACCAGGTTAGGAAAAAAACAGATCTTCCTCCACAAATGGGGCTCAAATGGGACCAATAAAGGATCCCTCTCTCCTTCAGGATATAATGGCAGTAATGTGGTAATATGAGCCACCTCTTTAATAATTGTAACGGAACCGACAACCTACACTGTACTTGTGGACTTCCGTCAGTATACGGCTTCCTTCAGTCTTGAACATAGATATCAGATTTTCCCAGCCACCCTACATACAAAACTGACACTTAGCTTGTATGTATCTGAAAAAACAACTAACTCCTTTATTGAACAAGAAACAGACTTTTATACACTTGAGACGTATGTCAGTCACTACATGAATATTTACCTAAAACATCACACAATGGTTAGGTAACGAGGGACAGTTTACTCATGGCTAATCCAAATTAACATGTTAATTACCTCAGTGCACTTAAGACAGCCTGGAAGACCAGACTGCCAACACCAAAGCTAAAACAAGATATAATACACATATAAACACAATTAACCTGAACTATTATCTAGCAGACTTTCAGTCCTCGAGCTCCTGAAGTACAATACACATTATTATAGTGTAAATACTGAGAACCCACCGTAAACAATAGGTGAACAAATCAGCATAATTTACAATGCGTGAAAGACAGGTGTTTGAGCTGATGACATGCATCTGTTACAAGTATGACCAACTGAAGCAGTCCAAACCATTAATTTATCTGTCACATAGTTTTTTCATTCTCAGTAACGGTGAGTCCCGTCACAATAGTAATAGCCAGATATTCTCCAATAACTCCAGCTAATGTCAGGGACAATAATAAACAGGATCTCATGGTGTAGTACATTAAAAATATTTATTAAATAAAAAATAGCAAACTCACAGTAAAGTAAGGACAAGCGTGTATCCGCCTCTGAGGTAGAATCCAATACTTCCGGTCTCCGGAAGTGACGTCACCCGGCTCCTCACTTCACGTGACTTTCTCAAGGGATAAGAGACTGGGTGGTGGTCGTCGGAATATACAGCAGGACGGTTTCCATAGGAACCATATAATGCAGGGAGTATCAGAATTGGTTAACCCATTGTATTGCTGATCCATCCAACTTCCAAAAGAGTGTTGTCAGATGTATTAAACACACTATAATCAACCCATCTGTTTACAAGTATAATTAAACACTGCTGCCAATAGATGAATAGACTAATGCCGCAAAAATAGTGAAATAAAAACAGACATATAAAAAGGCAAAACAAACGGGGTAGAAAGGATAAAACAAATGCTTCCAATATGAATAGATAATTAAGTGTAAAAGAGAGGTATGTCAGGTTTATCTAGAAGGGAGAAACCCCTTTTGGCTGCTAATGAATCTGCAATGCATATGGCCAAATTAAAGACAAACATATGCTGCAAAAGGTCAAGAACCATTGACAGACATGAAATGATTAATAGCAGTCCGATAAATTGCAGTGGGTGTAACATAATGACAAATGTGCAGGTTATAAATACATATTAAATATATAATCAAAATATATTCAATAAAAGTAGTGCGATTCATAAACGAGGGGCACATGCAATGATAAAGTGACATGTAAAAATCATGTAATAAACATATATCATAAGAGAGCTCACGATTCCTAAAAAGCAATAAAAAACAAATATGAAAAGGGGGGGGGGGGGTAATTAGATAATATAAAAAAATATATAATATATATAATGAGAAGGAATCGGATAAGGAAATATTATAAATGGAATAAGAATAAATAATAGTGGTGGTGTATAAAAGATTAATAATCAGAAATGAAGCAATTTAAGTCGAATTCAATGTTTAATCCTTGGGGTGTGAGTGACTGAATTTCAAAGATCCAGCGAGACTCTGCCTGGCTTAATGTTTTGACTTTATTGCTTCCCCTCCAATGTGCTTTGTATTTTTCAACGTCCCAAAGTTTTAGTGATGAGGGGTTCTTATGGTGTACTTCAGAAAAATGTTTTGAGACGCTGTGTTTCGGGAAACTTTTTGTATGTTTTGTTCATGCTCATGTAAGCGTTTCCAGAGGGGCCTCTTGGTTCTGCCTACATATTGGAGGTTACAAGAACATTCCAGGATATACATAGCACCCTCTGTTCTACAGGATATGAAGTCTTTGATTTTATATGTTTTTCCCATACTTGTAGACCTGCATTCTTCTTTTTTCTTTTTGTTTATAGTTGTATGTTTACAGGCAAAACAGTTCTTACATGGAAGAAAACCCTTTCCCTCAAAAAAACTGAAGTTACTTTTCTTGGGCTGATCCACTACGTTTTTGACCACAATGTCTTGACGAGTGGGTGCTCTCCTGTACATAAATCTTGGGTGTTGGGGCAAAAATTCTGCAAGAGACCTATCAGCGAGTAAGATTTTCCAGTGTTTCTTTATAATAGCTTATTTTTTTTTGTGTTGGATATTAAAATCAAAAATTAGTGAAGGATTTTGATAAGGTGACTCATGTTTATTAATCAAACTAGCATTTAGTAATAGGTTGTCTCTATCCATCCTTCCAACTGCCTCAATCTTTTGTTTTATAAAGGTATTTTTGTATCCTTTTTCTACAAATCTATTTCCTAACATTTCTGCGTGGTGTTCATAATCTTCTTCATTAGTACAGTTTCGCCTTATCCTCATCAGTTGGCCTTTGGGTATGTTGATCAACCAAGGCATGTGGTTGCAGCTATTTATTGGGAGGTAACTGTTTATCGACTGGTTTAAAGAAAGTTTTAGTTTTCAATTGATTATCTTCCTGCCAAATTTCTAAATCTAGAAATGTGATTTTTTTCTTCACTGATTTCCCATGATAAATTGATATTTTTATTATTCTGAGCAAGAGAATCTCCAAATTCAGTCAGGCTTTTCTTATCACCGGCCCATATAGTGATGATGTCATCAATAAATCTCTTGTAGAAAATCAATTGATGGGGTTGGTTCTCATAAATGGCTATTTCTTCCCATCGTGCCATAAAAAGATTTGCCACGCTTGGGGCATACTTAGCCCTCATTGCTACACCTAATAGTTGTATATAGTATTCTTAATTATATCAAAAATAGTTGTGGTCCAAACTACACTTAAGGCATTTTGCTAGAAATTTCCTTTGTTTAGATTGGAGATCACTCATTTCTCTAAGGGCCCATTTAGTGGCAGATATAGCTTCCTGATGGTCTATGATGGTGCACAAACTGGCCATGTCAGCTGTGGCCAGTTGTATAATCCCTGAGTTGATTTCTAGATCCTTCCAGTATTGTATTAAATGTTTTGTATCCTTTAAATACGATTCGTTTTTTTGAACTACTGGTTGCAGAAACCAATCAATGTACTCTCCCAATCTTGACCCGACTGAATTTATTCCATTAATAATGGGTCTCCCTGGTGGGTTAATACTGTCCTTGTGTATTTTGGGTAATGTGTACAAAATTTGGGTGCGGCATGTACTAGGTAGTAAGTAATTCGCTTCTTTCTCATTCAGGACTTCTTTTGTTTTCCTTCCTAGGATAAGTTTTTCTAGTTCTTTTTTGTATACTCGTGTAGGATTGGATAATAATTTCATGTGGGTACATGTAAGCTTCTTTTGATTGTACTACTATTGAGCCTCCCTTATCTGCCGGTCTCACAACAATGTTTTTTCTTTCTTCTAGTTGCTTTATTCCTTCCTTGATCTCCTTTGGGTCCCAAAGTTTCTTAAGTTTCAGATTGTGTAGATCTTGTGTTACCAATTTTTTGATCACCTTGCTATGATTGTCATTAATCCCCGAGGGATTGAATAATGACTTATTTTTTAGGTTGGTATGTATGATGTTATCATTTGTACGTCTTCAAATAGGGGGTTCTCCTGGCTTGGATAGCATGTATTTTTTTATATTAATTTTTCTTGTAAATTTTAAGATATCCACATAAGTGTCAAAGTTGTTCAGATTCTTTTTGGGGCAAATTTCAGGCCTTTGTCTAGGACTTGTTGTTCTTCTTTAGTGAGGTCCACGCCACTTATATTGAAGATGCCCTCTCCTAGTACTCTCTTTTTCTTTTGTTCTTTGCGGCCTTTGTGGATGAACTGCAGATGGCGCATGTACGGCAGACCAACACCACGGAGAATCATGGAAGAAGGAGAAAAACCACATGGCATCAATCCCATCCACCAATGGGAGCCAGGAAAGGTGGTGTAAACACCGTGCCAAACAGGAAACCCAAACAAAGCAGAGAAGGAAAAAACAAAACATAAAAAAATAAATAAATACGTAGAAAAGAAAAAAACAAACCAAAGAAAAAAAATAAAAGGGGAAAATGTTGGGAAACTGGGGGAAGAGAAGAATTGGAATCACAGCTCCTGGAACCAGGGACCAGTACCTCAGGCACAACAGCCATCCACCCATAGGCCAAGGGATGGATCTATAAATAGGAATGCAAAAGATGTTCAGAAGGACAAAAGATGCCTGACATGGTATATCTGACAGTTCAAAGGGGTTATATATCAACAAACAAATACAAAGTCATGCATAATATGCAAAGAAAACACCACATAACCAAATACTGTGTATCAATTACACAGGTAAGAATGTTTTAAAACAAGGTGGACCCAACCCAGGGGGATAGGTGGCCCCTAGAGAGTGAATCCACCTCATCTCTCTCTGAAGAACTTCCTGTCCCAGTCACCAACTCTAGGATCTTGTGGAATAAGTTCAAGGACTGAGAAAGGACGATAATTAAGATCATTGGCAGCATGTCTGCCAAAGAGGGAATATAGGTCACCTATTTTAATAGCATATATGTGGTCTTGTACACGGCGCCAAAATTCCCGTATTGCCTAAAACGAATGCAGCGCATTCACAGGTGAAGAGGTATATCACACCACCAATTGACAAACTTTGGGAGCAAACTTTTTTCATTGGGCAAAACAATATTTCTGTTGGTATTCATAAACTTGCAGTAGCTGCAGTTACCACATTTGACAGTACCTCATAGAGAGTCCAGCCTTAATAAACTAGAGCCAGGCATATAGCTATGTACCAATTTGTCTTTTAAGGAGGGGGCATGTTGAAATGCAATGTTAGGCCTAGATGTCACATATTTTGAAATAGCAGGATCATCCATAACAAGATACCAATATTTTTGCACGACTTGTCTGATTTTATAATGTTGTTTGCTATAGCAGGTGTTTTCCTTTTTTGTTTGTATGGCTGTATGCCTTCCTACCTTCAATCTCAAAGGTATCATTATCACTCATCAGTCGTAGATATTGACTGTATGAAATTGATTGTATTAATGGTAGGGGATGTGTTCTACTGGCGTGCAGGATATATTTCCCAATGTTGGTTTACAGTAGAGTGCACTGGTGATATTCCCATTGTTTTTCTCGATCTGAATATCCAAAAAGGATATTTCACTTTGATGACATGATAGTAAACTGGAGATTCTAACAAAATTCGCAACAAACTAATATAATATTCTACACTACATGATAAAACTGTTTATTTGGTATCAGTTAATGTACTTGCAACATTAGGGTGATTAGCGAAATCCTTCCAAGATAGCGCAGGAACCACACTCTATATATTAATATAATAGGGTTTTTTCCCCATCCCAGACAATGAAAATGTTGTTCATGTACTTGTGCCATGATAAAACATGGCACAGGTACATTGCGAGACCATCATGTGGCACTCCTGCTACCCTAGGTACTAATTGGCGTAGGATGGGGCACAACACATGCCCATTGCTACAACTTGGAGGCAGCGGGAGCCACCAAAACAAACAAAAAAATCGCCTTAGAAAAAAATCCAGCAAGTTAATGACAAAATTATCATGGTTTTGATCCTGTTGACCCCTTTGAAACAGAAAAGGATGTGTCACCTCAACACTCCATTTATGCGGGATACTGCAGTATGGAGCTTCCACATCGATTGTTGGCTCCACAAAAATATTTTTTGGTGTTGATCAGCTATGTAGGTGACACTGTACAAGCTCTCTAAACAGGATGCGATTTGTTCCAGAGTGGTTCAGCATCCAGCAATATGAGTATGGCTCTCCTAGCAAACATCATCTTCTAGAGATTTATTCAGCAGATGACAGAGGTGCATTATCAGTACCTGAAACAGACAAGTCACAATCTCTAGCTTCTCTGCCCAAAGTCACCAAAGTCACTACCAAAGTAACATTGCAACAACTTGGGCAGCACCTACAGTTGCAGATGGAATTTCCATATTCTTCCCAATATAAAGAATTTAGGCAGAGCTTAACCAGCATACCAGACATAAACACACATTGGTGTTTAAACAATGGTACTTTATATTGAAGAAATGTAAAGATCAAATAAATAATGTAGCTTACAGAAGCAGCACTTCTTTGAGCAGAAACAGGGCACTTTATTTATAGCAATATGATTTGAGCTTACAGATCACAGAATGTTCCCTTGGAGAAGGTAACCAGATTACTGGGTTGCCCTGAGATCCCCAAAGTCCTTGCAGTTTATCTGGCTGAAAGTGGGAGACAGTTCCAAGAAGCTGGCAGGAGAGATACCCTGTAAAGGAAAACTACTCTTTCCCTCCTTGTCAGGTACCTGTCCCAAACACTGTTCCTACTTTCTCCGTAACAAACAGGGCTTATATCCCTGACCTACTCCAACACTTTAGGTGTGCTAAATAAGGCAGAAACTGCTATTTAAGCACTTCTGTGTCAAGATGGCTGCCCAAATATTGTTGGATTTTGATATCTAATGGGGGATGCTGGCCTCCTCAAGATAGCCACCTGGAGCCCATAATAAGGGAAAATTTGTTCCCAAAAGTATCCTGCCAGCTTGCAGGAGCTGTACAGTGCAACCTTTAGGACAGTGGACAAACTGCAGCCCAACACCTGCCTACATGCAGGCATAGTGTGGAGCAGCCATTAATAACTTTCTTAACATAGTGGAACCCTTCAAATAACGTTCTGGGCTCAGGGAACCCCTGCTAGTTATTGCTTTATCTACTGTACAGCTCACAGAACATTGGTTTGATGACCACTGGGAAGAATTAGAATGATATTTTATAGTTTTTGAAAGTATATGTTTATATAGCATGTACCCACTGCTACAGGATGGCTCTCCTGTGCAGAATCACGTATATATACGTGATTCTGCACTTCCGCCTACAAGGGGGTGCATGCGCACCACTGGCGGGTGGCTTCTGCTGTGATTATTTACAGTTGAAGCCTATCTGTGGGTGCCAGGTACTGGATGTCCTCCGCTCCTGCCAATTGTTGGGCAGAGACTCAGAATGGAGATCTGCTTATGTAAACAAGGCAGATCTCCATTTTGACAGGAGGGAAGAGATAGATTTTTTGTCCCTGCAAAGCAGGGAATACAATCCATTTCTTCCCCTACTAAAAGTAGCACATACAGTACACGAAAACAATGGCTAGGCACACAGTTAACCCTTTGACCGCCATAGATGTTAAACTACTTCCCAGCCAGTGTCATTAGTACAGTGACAGTGCATATTTTTAGCACTGATCACTGTATTAGTGCCACTGGTTCTCACAAAGTGTCAAAGGTGTCAGTTAGTGTCCCACTATAAGTCGCTGATCGACACCATTATCACTAATTAAAAAAAAAATAATAATAATAAAAATTCCAGTATATATACCATAGTTTGTAGATGCTATAACTTTAGCGTAAACCAATCAATATATGCTTTTTGCGATTAATTTTACCAAAAATATGTAGCAGAATACATATTGGTCAAAATTTATAAAGAAATTTGATTTTTAAAATGTTTTATTTGATATGTTTTATAGCAAAAAATAAACATTTTTTTTTCTTTAAAATTGTTGGTCTTTTTTTTATTTTAGTGCAAAAAATAAAAAATGCAGTGGTGAGAAAATGCCATTTATGTACAGCAATGCATGACCATGCAATTGTCAGTTAAAGCAACGCAGTGCGGTATCCCAAAAAATGGCCGGGTAGTGAAGGGGGAGGGTAAATCTTCCGGAGGTCAAATGTTTAAGCAGTCTAGTGTTTAGCAATATTTGACTTTCTATTATTTATTAACATAGATATAAAAAATACTCAATGTTTTAATCAGAAAAAGCACATTGTAAACATGGCTTGTCTATGGCTGGTTTGCACTTTGCTGTTTTGTGCCCTTCTTCCAGTTAACAGTGATTTTGTTATTAAAGGACTCGGAAAAATTCAGGTAAGTTTATCTTCTTTTTCTGACAGGTGGAAAATAAGATTCAGAGTAGACATGCCAATGCTCTCA